>NC_053493.1:418290873-418383373 GCF_905171775.1 Rana temporaria | reverse complement strand
GTGCCCCATCAAATGCTGCTACTGTGCCCCACCAAATGTTCCCACTGTGCCCCATCAAATGCTGCCACTGTGCCCATCAAATGCTGCCACTGTGCCCCATCAAATGTTACCACTGTGCCCATGAAATGCTGCTACTGTGCCCCATCAAATGTTCCCACTGTGCCCCATCAAATGTTCCCACTGTGCCCCATCAAATGTTCCCACTGTGCCCCATCAAATGTTCCCACTGTGCCCCATCAAATGCTGCTAATGTGCCCCATCAAATGTTGCCACTGTGCCCATCAAATCTGCTACTGTAACCCATTAAATGTTCCCACTGTGCCCATCAAATGCTGCTACTGTGCCCCATCAAATTCTGCCACTGTGCCCATCAAATGCTGCTACTGTGCCCCATCAAATGTTTCCACTGTGCCCATCAAATGCCGCCACTGTGCCCAAACGCAGCCACTGTGCCCATCAAATGTCGCCACAGAGCCCATCAAATGCTGCCACTGTGCCCCATCAAATGCTTCCACTGTTCCCAAACGCAGCCACTGTGTCCCATCAAATGTTCCCACTGTGCCCATCAAATGCTGCCACTGTGCCCCCCCACCTGCCTGCCGCCTGCCCGGCACTCACCCTGTCTGAGTGGGGCAGTGGGGGAATGGCGGTGGGCGGCGAGCGGTGTTCTCCATGCTCCTCCATGTCCTTGATGTATTCTCCCGCCTGCTCCTCCTGTCCATTTCAACCAATCAGATGAGGAGTAACAGACCCAAGCACCCGATTGGTGGAGAGGCGGTTCAGTGTTAGGAAATCGAATATTCATTCGCTTTTCTAACACAGCTGGGTGAACTACGAGCACCAAGCATGGCGCCCGCTGTTTACCTTTCCTAATGCGTAGTAGAGCCTATGGCTCTAACCAGGTGCACCAAAACCCCCCCCCCCCCCCGCCGCTGTAATTCAGGCGCCAGAAAAGGGGCCGGCTGCCTCAATTGGGGGTGGCAACGGCAGCCATGGATAGATTCATGCATGAATCTATCGATTGGTGATAGAGGGGTGGATGGAGAGAGGGGGCGGTGCCTGTGCGCCCCTTATGGACGCACCGCCACTGGTAGGGACTGATCTGAATGTATAATATATATATATATGTAAAGCGCTGTGTAAATTGACGGTGCTATACAAGTACCTGAAATAATAATAATAATCAGTCCTTTTCCTTGCAGCCTCAGCAGCGCAGATTAATATTTATTAAGCGCTCTGAGGCTTCTTGCTCCTTCACAAATTGAAGCATAGTAAACACAGTTTACTACGCATCGGTGATAACTGGACGCAGAAGTGATTGGTACTGATCGCTCCCTGTGTTCATTCAGGAAAAGGCATTTTAGTGTAAATATGAGATGTGACGTCTTTTTGACCTCAGATCTCATATTTAAGAGGACCTGTCATGCTTTTTTCTATTACAGGAGATGTTTACATTCCACGTAATAGGAATAAAAGTGATCCATTTAAAAAAAAAAAATAACAGTGTAAAAATGTAAAGTAAAAGGTAAAATAAATGAGAAAAAAAAAATGTAAACGCCCCCCTCATCCGCGCAGAAGCGAACGCACACGTGAGCAGCGCCCGCATATGAAAATGGTGTTCAAACCACACATGTGAGGTATCGCCGCGATCGTTAGAGCGAGAGCAATAATTCTAGCGCTAGACCTCCTCTGTAACTCAAAACATGCAACCTGTAGAATTTTTTAAACGTCGCCTATGGAGAATTTTAGGGGCAAAAGTTTGTCGCCATTCCACGAGCGGGCGCAATTTTGAAGCGTGACATGTTGGGTATCAATTTACTCGGCGTAACATTATCTTTCACAATATAAAAAAGAATTGGGCTAACTTTACTGTTGTCTTATTTATTTTTTTATTTAAAAAAGTGCGCTTGTAAGACCGCTGCGCAAATACGGTGTGACAAAACGTATTGCAGTGACCGCCATTTTATTCTCTAGGGTGAAAAATATATATAATGTTTGGGGGTTCTAAGTAATTTTCTAGCAAAAAACAAAATCAGTTTTTAACTTGTAAACACCAAATCTCAGAAAGAGGCTCGGTCTTTAACCACTTAAGGACCGCCTCCTGCACATTTACGTCGGCAGAATGGCACGGCTGGGCACAAGCACGTACCTGTACGTCCTCTTTAAGTGCCCAGCCGTGGGTCGCGCGCGCGTGACCCGGTCCGAAGCTCCGTGACCGCGGGACCGGCGGACCCAATCACAGCTGGAGTCTCACGATCGGTCCCCGGAACTGAAGAACGGGGAGAGGTGAGTGTAAACACGGCTTCCCCGTTCTTCACTGTGGCAGTGACACTGATCGTGTGTTCCCTTTTATAGGGAAACACAATCGATGACGTCACACCTACAGCCACACCCCCCTACAGTTAGAAACACATATGAGGTCACACATAACCCCTTCAGCGCCCCCTTGTGGTTAACTCCCAAACTGCAACTGTCATTTTCACAGTAAACAGTGGCCCAGATTCAGTAAGCAATTGCGCCTGCGCAATTGCTGACTTGCGCCGGCGTAACGAGTTATCCTGATTCAGAGAACTCGTTACGCCGACTGCAGCCTAAAATCTGTGTGGCATAAGGCTCTTATGCCACGCAGATTTTAGGCTGCATTCTTGCGATGATCGCTAGGGGGCGTTCCCATTGTGGTCAGCGTATAGTATGCAAATTGCATACTTACGCCGATTCACAATGTTGCGCGCCCCCTGCGTACGCAAGTTACGTTGTTTCCGTACGGCATGTTTAGCGTAAGGCTGCCCCTTCTAATAGCAGGGGCAGCCAATGCTAAACTATACCCGGCGTTCCCGCGTCGCGACGTTCGAATTTTACGTCGTCGCTGGACGCCATTCACGTTCATTTTGAAGCAAATGACGTCCTTGCGACGTCATTTGCCGCAATGCACGTCGGGAAAGTTTCCAGACGGAGCATGCGCTCTACGCTCGGCGCGGGATCATTTACATTGCGCGCGCTTACGCCGGGCAATTTTCCCGGCACGCCCTCGCAATTTTACGGAGCTACTGCTCCATGAATCGAGGGCAGCGCAAAATATTTGCGGGGGCGCAGGGAGAAAATCGTTGCCCTGCGCCTCCGCAAATAGAGCGCAATTCTTTCTGAATCCAGGCCAGTGCATTTTGAATGCATTTTTTGCTGTGAAAATGACAATGGTCCCAAAAATGTGTCAAAATTGTCCGAGGTGTCTGCCATATTGTCGCAGTCACGAAAAAAATCGCTGATCGCCGCCATTAATAGTAAAAAAAAATTATAAAAATGCAATAGAACTATCCCCTATTTTGTAAACGCTATACATTTCGCGCAAACCAGCCGATAAACGCTTATTGCGATTTTTTTTTACCAAAAATAGGTAGAAGAATACGTATCTGCCTAAACTGAGGAAAAAAAAGTTTTTTTTATATATTTTTATTATAGCAAAAAGTAAAAAATATTGCATTTTTTACTTTTTGTTTATAGCGCAAAAAATAAAAACCGCAGAGGTGATCAAATACCACCAAAAGAAAGTTCTATTTGTGGGAAAAAAAGGACGCCAATTTTGTTTGGGAGCCACGGCGCACGACCGCGCAATTGTCAGTTAAAGCGAGGCAGTGCCGAATCGCAAAAAGGGGCCTGGTCCTTTACCTGCATTTTGGTCCGGGGCTTAAGTGGTTAAGTAGTTAAGGGGGCGTGTCCTATGCCTAATTAGTTTTGCTAATAGGTGTCCCTTGTTCTCATCTCAAAAAGTTGGGAGGTGTGCAAATTCCAATGCTGCTCCAAACTCAGTCCAGCACCAGAGGGTCGCTCTATTACATGAGTACTACAATGTATGAGCCCAGCCTCTATGCTGCCCCCTAGAGGGCATGTAATGCACACAGTTGCAGCGTGGTGCTGTAGGCTTGCGCTGGTGAAAACGATAAAACATGATAAATTATTATCTGATTTTTTTTTTTTTCTCAGATGTTATGGATTTGGAAGATGAATCAGCTGATACGCCAAAGCCTGGAGGGGAAACGGGATTTTCCACTCTGGGGAAAGGTCAACGATCCCCCAACATGCCGCTTGGTGACCCACACCTACAGGAACGAGGGCAGGTTCAAGAACGCCATTTACGAGGGCGACATGTCCTGGGGGAAACCACATGGAAAGTGAGTGAAGGGGGGGGGGGGAGGCTGGAAAGGGGTTGAGAGGCCTTAATGCTGAAGTTTAATCTTCTTATATTTTGCCTTGCCTGGTCACCCCCCCCCCCCCCCCCCCCATTAACAAATAGATTTTTTACATAAAGCCTTTCCATTTTTATTACATATCTTATTTCAAACCCAGCGATGTCATCACAGGGTCTCTGTGCTTCTCTATTTCTATATGCAATGCAGACAGATCATGGATGGTGGGAGGGGCCAGCAGGGGGGCGGCGCATAGCTTCCTGAAAACATAACAGCCCCCCCCCCTGCCTCAGTGCTCCTCTCAAGAGCCCTTAGTCCTGGTGCAAGCAGTGGGAGGAGTTATGGAAATATTAAAGTGCCTTGATGTTTGGGCGTCAGTCTGGAGGAGTGGGCATTGCTAGCAGGTTGTATTTGCATCAGGGCTTTTTTTTCAGCGGGAACGCGAGGGAACGCAGTTCTGGCACCTTCAGCTCTGAATGTATGTAATGGTGCTCGGAGGGAAAGGAGAAAAGGAACGGTGCTCGGAGGTGGATAGGGGGTGGAGAAAATAAATGGTGCTCGGAGGTGGGTAGGGGGTGGAACCAAGGAATGGTGCTCGGAGGTGGGTAGGGGGTGGAACCAAGAAATGGTGCTCGGAGGTGGGTAGGGGGTGGAACCAAGGAATGGTGATTGGAGGTGGGTAGGGGGTGGAACCAAGGAATGGTGATTGGAGGTGGGTAGGGGGTGGCACAAGGAATGGTGCTCGGAGGTGGGTAGGGGGTGGAACCAAGGAATGGTGCTCGGAGGTGGGTAGGGGGTGGAACCAAGGAATGGTGCTCGGAGGTGGGTAGGGGGTGGAACCAAGGAATGGTGATTGGAGGTGGGTAGGGGGTGGAACCAAGGAATGGTGCTTGGAGGTGGATAGGGAAAGGAGAAAATGAATGGTGCTCGGAGGTGGGTAGGGGGTGAAACCAGGGAATGATGCTCGGAGGTGGGTAGGGGGTGGAATCAAGAATGGAGGTGGGTAGGGGTTGGAGAAAAGGAATGATGCTCGAAGGTGGGTAGGAGGTGGAGAAAAGGAATGGTGCTCGGAGGTGGGTAGGGAGTGGAACCAAGGAATGGTGCTCGGAGGTGGGTAGGGGGTGGAACCAAGAAATGGTGCTGGGAGGTGGGTAGGGGGTGGAGAAAAGGAATGATGCTCGGAGGTGGGTAGGGGGTGGCACAAGGAATGATGCTCGGAGGTGGGTAGGGGGTGGAACCAAGGAATGGTGCTCGGAGGTGGGTAGGGGGTGGAACCAAGGAATGGTGCTTGGGGGTGGAACCAAGGAATGGTGCTCGGAGGTGGGTAGGGGAAGGAGAAAAGGAATGGTGCTCGGAGGTAGGTAGGGGGTGAAACCAAGCAATGATGCTCGGAGGTGGGTAGGGGGTGGAATCAAGAATGGTGCTCGGAGGTGGGTAGGGGGTGGAACCAAGAAATGGTGCTGGGAGGTGGGTAGGGAGTGGAACCAAGGAATGGTGCTCGGAGGCACTCACTGATCACCAATGTAAGGGACATTCTTCTCACTGTTCACCAATGTAAGGGACATTCTTCCCACTGATCACCAATGTAAGGGACATTCTTCTCACTGATCACCAATGTAAGAGACATTCTTCCCACTGATCACCAATGTAAGGAACATTCTTCCCACTGATCACCAATGTAAGGGACATTCTTCTCACTGATCACCAATGTAAGGGACATTCTTCCCACTGATCACCAATGTAAGGGACATTCTTCTCACTGATCACCAATGTAAGGGACATTCTTCCCACTGATCACCAATGTAAGGGACATTCTTCCCACTGATCACCAATGTAAGGGACATTCTTCCCACTGATCACCAATGTAAGGAACATTCTTCTCACTGATCACCAATGTAAGGGACATTCTTCCCACTGATCACCAATGTAAGGGACATTCTTCCCACTGATCACCAATGTAAGGGACATTCTTCCCACTGATCACCAATGTAAGGAACATTCTTCTCACTGATCACCAATGTAAGGGGGATTCTTCCCACTGATCACCAATGTAAGGAACATTCTTCTCACTGATCACCAATGTAAGGGACATTCTTCTCACTGATCACCAATGTAAGGGACATTCTTCCCACTGATCACCAATGTAAGGAACATTCTTCTCACTGATCACCAATGTAAGGGACATTCTTCCCACTGATCACCAATGTAAGGGACATTCTTCTCACTGATCACCAATGTAAGGGACATTCTTCCAACTGATCACCAATGTAAGGGACATTCTTCCCACTGATCACCAATGTAAGGGACATTCTTCCCACTGATCACCAATGTAAGGGACATTCTTCTCACTGATCACCAATGTAAGGGACATTCTTCCCACTGATCACCAATGTAAGGAACATTCTTCCCACTGATCACCAATGTAAGGGACATTCTTCTCACTGATCACCAATGTAAGGGACATTCTTCCCACTGATCACCAATGTAAGGGACATTCTTCCCACTGATCACCAATGTAAGGGACATTCTTCTCACTGATCACCAATGTAAGGAACATTCTTCTCACTGATCACCAATGTAAGGAACATTCTTCCCACTGATCACCAATGTAAGGAACATTCTTCTCACTGATCACCAATGTAAGGAACATTCTTCCCACTGATCACCAATGTAAGGGACATTCTTCTCACTGATCACCAATGTAAGGGACATTCTTCCCACTGATCACCAATGTAAGGGACATTCTTCCCACTGATCACCAATGTAAGGGACATTCTTCCCACTGATCACCAATGTAAGGGACATTCTTCTCACTGATCACCAATGTAAGAGACATTCTTCCCACTGATCACCAATGTAAGGAACATTCTTCCCACTGATCACCAATGTAAGGGACATTCTTCCCACTGATCACCAATGTAAGGAACATTCTTCTCACTGATCACCAATGTAAGGGACATTCTTCCCACTGATCACCAATGTAAGGGACATTCTTCTCACTGATCACCAATGTAAGGAACATTCTTCTCACTGATCACCAATGTAAGGGACATTCTTCCCACTGATCACCAATGTAAGGGACATTCTTCTCACTGATCACCAATGTAAGG
Source organism: Rana temporaria (assembly GCF_905171775.1). NCBI lineage: Eukaryota > Metazoa > Chordata > Amphibia > Anura > Ranidae > Rana > Rana temporaria. The sequence continues at coordinate 418,376,082 of NC_053493.1, read as the reverse complement.
GACATTCTTCTCACTGATCACCAATGTAAGGAACATTCTTCTCACTGTTCACCAATGTAAGGAACATTCTTCTCACTGATCACCAATGTAAGGGACATTCTTCCCACTGATCACCAATGTAAGGGACATTCTTCCCACTGATCACCAATGTAAGGGACATTCTTCCCACTGATCACCAATGTAAGGGACATTCTTCTCACTGATCACCAATGTAAGAGACATTCTTCCCACTGATCACCAATGTAAGGAACATTCTTCTCACTGATCACCAATGTAAGGGACATTCTTCCCACTGATCACCAATGTAAGGAACATTCTTCCCACTGATCACCAATGTAAGGAACATTCTTCCCACTGATCACCAATGAATTAGTTGGGTTCCTCCAGGATAAGACGGTTGGTTCTATACAGTAATAGGGTCTCGGATGATGAATTTGGATTAGTGAATGATGAATTGTGCTGATTCGCTGCTTTCTTTCCTTTTCCCAGGGGCACGTTAAAATGGCCGAGTGGACGCAATCATGCCGGGGACTTCAAATTCGGTCAGGAGGACGGGTAAGACCAAATATGAGAGCTAGAAAAAAACATATTAAAAGCGATTGAAAGCCCATACCTGTACCATCTGCCACATTTCCATTGGCCCAGATTCAAGTAGAATTGCGCGATATTTGCGGGGGAGCAGGGCAACGATTTTGCCCTGCGCCCCCGCAAATATTTTGCGCTGCCCTCGATTCACGGAGCAGTAACTCCGTGAATTGCGAGGGCGCGCCGGCAAATTTGCCCGGCGTAAGCGTGCGCAAGTTAAGTGATCCCGCCGGGGGCGGGAATCATTTAAATTAGGCGCGCTCCCGCGCCGAGCGTACAGCGCATGCTCCGTCTGGAAACTTTCCCCACGTGCATTGCGGCAAATGACTTTGCAAGGACGTCATTTGCTTCTAAGTGAACGTGAATGGCGTCCAGCGCCATTCACGTTTCACTTACGCAAACGCCGTGAAATTCAAATTTCACGGCGCGGGAAGGCCGGCTATACTTTAGCATTGGCTGCCCTTACTATTAGAAGGAGCAGCCTTGCGCTAAAAGTAGCCGTACGGAAACTCCGTACCTGGCTTGCGCGGGGCCCGCGCAAGCTTGTGAATCAGTGGTAGTATGCAATTTGCATACTACACGCTGATCACAATGGGAGCGCCCCCTAGCGGCCCCCGCAAGAATGCAGCCTAAAATCTGCGAGGCATAAGAGCCTTATGCCGCGCAGATTTTAGGCTGCAGCCGGTGTAACGAGGTTCCTGAATCAGGAGCACTCGTTACACCGGAGCAAGTAAGCACTTGCGCTGCGTAACCTATGGTTGCGCGGGCGCAAGTGCTTCTTGAATCTGGGCCATTATTACCAGTCAGGCCAGTAAAGGAACCAAGCGGTGACCCGGATGGCAGTCCATGCTATCTGAGGATCTCAGGGGGTTAATGAAGGATCCGGAGCGTATAAGAGAAGTGACATTACCATGAAGGGAAGAGAAGATCTCATTATCCTGTACAGTGTACTGTGAAGACACCACATGTGGCAATCCACAGAACATCACTTACTGCAGAGATTCAAATAACGCCATCAAGTCACGCCACGCTATAAATGTTGGAACAGGAAGGGGTCACCCCCAAACTGTTCCCACAAAGTTGGGAGCATGAAACCGCACATTCTCGCCGGTCCCTGCCCTAAAGTAGGGTGGCCACAATTCCAAACTGCCGTTCAGGGACACCCCCCCCTCTTTCACAAAAAATTGCCAATTTTAAAAGCTTATATGCAAGTACCGTATTTATCGGCGTATAACGCGCATTTTTACCCCCTTAAAATCAGGGGGAAATCGTGGGTGCGCATTATACGCCGATACCCGCTGTCTCTGAGCGCCGCAGCCTAGAGCCGAGTCGAGTGTACTGCGCACTCGGCTAGGCTTGGCCACGCTCGGCTCCGCCCATAGCCACGCGAGAGGACCCGAGAGTACTGCGCACTTGGCTAGGCTCCGCCCGCAGCCACGCGAGAGGACCCGAGAGAAGCTGAGACAAGCCGAACACACAGGAAATCCGGCTCCTCTCCGCTCGGCGCCAAATCCAAAAACAAACACCGCTGCAACCCCGGGCAAGGTGCGGATGGACTCGCAGATGGACACCCGTGCAAGGCCGCAGACGGACACCTCCAGAGCCGCAGACGGACACCCACAAGGCTGGACGGACCCCACACAAGGCCGCAGACGGACACCTCCAAAGCCGCAGACGGACACCCACAAGGCTGGACGGACCCCACACAAGGCCGCAGACGGACGCCGGACAAGGCCGCCGATGGACCCAGGGCAAAAATGTAAGTTTTATTTTTTTCCTTAAACTACATTTCTAAACTTGGGGTGCGCGTTATACGCCGGCGCGCGTTATACGTCGATAAATACGGTAATTGGCCATAATAGGGGTATGGGGGTCCGAGTACTGCCTTGGGGGACATGTATCAATGCAAAAAATGTTTTTAAAAATTATAGTTTTTTTTAGGAGCAGTGATTATAATTATGTTTAAAGTACAACAATAAATATGAACAATTCCTCTAAATATAGTGCCTGAGGGGGTCCCCTTAGTCTGCCTGTAAAGTGGAACATCTGTACCCTGTATAGAACCTGCTGCAGCAAAAATTTTATTTCCAAGTCAACTGACTCACGGTTGCAATTGCTGGCACCCGGCTATTTAAAAAAATAAATAAAACGTAGTGTCCATACCAGACCCCTCAGGCTTTACCCCCTCACCCCAAAGCACCATGTCCTTATCTTACCCTGGCTGGTGGTGTGGTGGCATGCAGGGTTATCAGAATCTGGGGAAGCCCCCAAAGGGCCTGGAATGGACTAGGGGAGGGGGACTCCACGCCACGACTCATCAGTTGTTAGGGACGCCGGCTTCCCAACCGCCGCTCCTTAACGACCAGCTTTTACTGCGCCCTAGTTGGTCGCAGTGCATTGCAGGGCATTTGGCAGGGCGAACTCCCTGGGCTGGGAAACAGACAGTTTCCATTGTCGGCTCATCGGGTGGCTGTATCGGTTTCATTCCGGGACACTGCATTGGATAGAGAGAGGGAAAAGGGAAAGAAAGGAGAGCAAAGAAAGAGTGGTACAAAGAGAGAGAGAGAGTGGTACAAAGAGAGAGAGAGAGTGGTACAAAGAGAGAGAAAGTGGTACAAAGAGAGAGAGTGGTACAAAGAGGGAGAGAGAGTGGTACAAAGAGAGAGAGAGAGTGGTACAAAGAGAGAGAGAGAGAGAGAGAGAGAGAGAGAGAGGTACAAAGAGAGAGAGAGAGAGAGAGAGAGTGGTACAAAGAGGGAGAGAGAGTGGTACAAAGAGAGAGAGAGAGTGGTACAAAGATAGAGAGAGAGAGTGGTACAAAGAGAGAGAGAGTGGTACAAAGATAGAGAGAGAGAGTGGTACAGAGAGAGAGAGAGTGGTACAAAGAGAGAGAGAGAGAGAGAGTGGTACAAAGAGAGAGAGAGAGTGGTACAAAGAGAGAGAGAGAGAGAGAGAGAGAGAGAGAGTGGTACCGAGAGAGAGAGAGAGTGGTATAAAGAGAGAGAGTGGTACAACGAGGGAGAGAGAGAGAGTGGTACAACGAGGGAAAGAGAGAGTGGTACAAAGAGGGAGAGAGAGAGTGGTACAAAGAGGGAGAGAGAGTGGTACAAAGAGGGAGAGAGAGTGGTACAAAGAGGGAGAGAGAGTGGTACAACGAGGGAGAGAGAGTGGTACAAAGAGAGAGAGTGGTACAGAGAGAGAGAGAGTGGTACAAAGATAGAGAGAGAGAGAGTGGTACAAAGAGAGAGAGAGAGAGGTACAAAGAGAGAGAGAGTGGTACAAAGAGAGAGAGAGAGAGAGAGAGAGAGAGAGAGTGGTACAAAGAGAGAGAGAGAGAGAGAGAGTGGTACAGAGAGAGAGAGAGAGAGAGAGAGAGAGAGAGAGAGAGAGAGTGGTACAAAGAGAGAGAGTGGTACAAAGAGAGAGAGAGTGGTACAGAGAGAGAGAGAGAGAGAGATAGAGAGTGGTACAAAGAGAGAGAGAGAGTGGTACAAAGAGAGAGAGAGAGAGAGTGGTACAAAGAGAGAGAGAGAGAGTGTTACAAAGAGGGAGAGAGAGTGGTACAAAGAGGGAGAGAGAGTGGTACAAAGAGGGAGAGAGAGTGGTACAAAGAGAGAGAGAGAGAGAGAGAGAGAGAGAGTGGTACAAATAGAGAGAGAGAGTGGTACAGAGAGAGAGAGAGAGAGAGAGTGGTACAAAGAGAGAGAGAGAGTGGTACAAAGAGAGAGAGAGAGAGAGAGAGAGAGAGAGAGTGGTACAAAGAGAGAGAGTGGTACAAAGAGAGAGAGAGAGTGGTACAGAGAGAGAGAGAGAGAGAGAGAGAGTGGTACAAAGAGAGAGAGAGAGAGAGAGAGAGAGAGAGGTACAAAGAGAGAGAGAGCGTGGTACAAAGAGAGAGAGAGAGAGAGAGTGGTACAAAGAGAGAGAGAGAGAGAGAGAGAGAGAGAGAGAGGTACAAAGAGAGAGAGAGCGTGGTACAAAGAGAGAGAGAGAGAGAGAGAGAGAGAGTGGTACAAAGAGAGAGAGAGAGAGAGTGGTACAAAGAGAGAGAGAGTGGTACAAAGAGAGAGAGTGGTACAAAGAGAGAGAGAGAGAGAGAGAGAGTGGTACAAAGAGAGAGAGAGAGAGAGAGAGAGTGGTACAAAGAGAGAGAGAGAGAGAGTGGTACAAAGAGAGAGAGAGAGAGTGGTACAAAGAGAGAGAGAGAGAGAGAGAGAGAGTGGTACAAAGAGAGAGAGAGAGAGAGAGAGAGAGAGAGGTACAAAGAGAGAGAGAGAGAGAGTGGTACAAAGAGAGAGAGAGTGGTACATCCTAAAAATGTACAATCACGGGTTTTAATACTGTACAAGTGGAAGGCACTCAGGAAGCGCTAAATGCCCGCGGGTTAGGGGCGCAAATCACTTGTCTTGCCTTGGGTGCCTACGAAAATAAATGTTACTGTTGGGGGTCCCCACAACTCGGGACATTTTTATCAAGGGGTCACGGCACTAGTAAGGTTGAGACCCCCTGGTCTGGCAGAAGGCCTAAACAGTGTTATCCAAGGCAGTAGGATTCAAAGGGCCAGTGAGATCCATAAGAGGGAGGAGAAGTCACGGCTGGGTCCTCTACTCTCCTGAGCAGCACGCTGTACGACGTTGTAGGTCCTCCTCCTGCGCTTGGTACAGTAAGTGGTGACAACATTTGTCTCTTTTGTGTTGCAGGTTTGGGATTTGTCTGATCCCGGGCTCCTCCCCCGACAGATACCACTGCTACAAATGTCACTGGAGGAACGGAGCCATGCAGGAATATGGAATCTGTGAGTAAGTAATAATGCAGTCTATGGGGGGGGGGGGGGACTGTGTCCTGGGGGGGCAGAGACGCCTTCCACTCCTCCCATTCAAGACCTCCCCCCACCCCCACCTTCCCCTGATACGCCTCGTACACACCACCGTTTTTTTTTTCGACGGGAAACCTGCTATGAGAGCTTTTGGCCGGGAATCCCGGGTGTGTGTATCGCAGTTTTTCCGACGGGAAAACTGCCGGACAAAAAAAGAGAGCAGGATTCCGAGGGGATGGGGGGAAAAACATGCATGCTCGGAACCAATTCGACGCATGATCGGATGCACAGAACATCTTTTTGACGTCTCGTCGTAGTCTTTTACGTCACCGTGTTCTTGGCAGTCAAAAGTTCACCGGACTTTTGTCTGAGTGTGTGTGTGTGTATGCAAGGCAGGCTTGAGAGGAATTCCTTTTTTATCCAACGGAAAAAACGTCCGTGTGTACTAGGCAAAAGGGTGTTTCTTTTTTAAAACGTCTTTATTTTTCCCAACTTTAATTATGTGACACAGGCAAGTGTACCTCTGTACCTCCATAATACTTCTTCCTGTGGGGTGCTGTACTAACACCTATCCAAATGACTCAGAGGAGGGGTGCTTTCCCCCTCCTGCTCTACTATTAGCTGAATTAGTGAGCCCGGCATTAGGCAATTGGCTGGTGCTGGCCCTTTAATAATAATAATAATAATAATAATAATAATAATAATAATAATAATAATAAATATGAATAAATACATAATACATATAAAAGGTAAAAACAAATAATGTTTATATAAATAATAAAATTGGTATAAAATAATATAAATATAAAGATTTTATACACATAAAAATATATACTTTTTTATGATACTTCAACATAAAAAAAGTTGCAGAGAAACCAATTTTATATTTAAAAAAAAAATATATATATATATATATATATATATATATATATATATATATATATATATATATATATATATATATATATATATATATATATTCAGGTAGTAGGGATATATATATATATATATATACACACAATACATTATATATATGTATGTGTGTGTGTGTATATATATATATATATATATATAGTTTTTGTTAACTAAATAACAATAAATAAAAAAAATAAACAAATATAAAAAAGACTATTTATAAAGTAATATAAAGATTTCATATGAAAAGCCCAACGTGTCATGTAATAAACACTAATTTGTGTGTAGATATAATTTCGTTTTTGTTAAATAAGCAAATATAAAAAAATATTTATGAAATAATATAAAGATTTTATACAAATAAAAAATAAATAAAAATAAACTGTTGTTAAAAATTTTAACTAAAAGAATTATAAAAAAAAATATATATATATATATAGTATGTGTGTGTTTATGTATAGATAGATAAAAAATATGTTTCTATTGGTTTCTCTGCAACATTATTTATATCGAAACATCATAAAAATAAGAACTATAGTTATTTATTAAATCATAGCGGCGTTATAAATGGGGGACATGTCAAACAATTGTGACAAGTCAGTTTCAGCCTTTTATAAATACTGTTGTTAACCACTTCAACCCCGGAAGAATTTACCCCCTTCCTTACCAGAGCACTTTTTGCGATTCGGCACTGCGTCGTTTTAACTGACAATTGCACGGCCGTGCGACGTGGCTCCCAAAGAAAATTTGTCGTAAATTTTTCCCCACAAATAGAGCTTTCTTTTGGTGGTATTTGATCATCTCTGCGGTTTTTATTTTTTGCGCTATAAACAAATATAGAGCGACTGTTTTGATTTTTTTTTATATTTTTTTACTTTTTGCTTTAATAAATATCCCCAAAAAATCTATAAAAAAACAATTTTTTTCCTCAGTTTAGGCCGATACGTATTCTCATATTTTTGGTAAAAAAAAAAAAAAAAAAATTTGCAATACACGTATATAGCTTGGTTTGCGCAAAAGTTATAGCGTCTACAAAATAGGGGATAGTTTTATTGCATTTTTACTTTTTTTTTTATTAGTAATGGCGGTGATCTGCGATTTTTATTGTGACCGTGATATTGCGGCGGACACATCGGACACTTTTGACACATTTTGGGGACCATTTACATTTATACAGTAATCAGTGCTATAAAACTGCACTGATTACTGTATAAATGTGACTGGCAGGGAAGGGGGTTAACACTAGGGGGCGCTAAAGAGGTTAATATGTTCCCTGGGAGTGATTCTTACTGTAAGGGGGAGGGGGACTCACAAGGGGAGGAGACCGATCGGTGTTCCTCTGTACTGGGAACACACATCGGTCTCCTCACCTGACAGGACCGTGCATCTGTGTTTACACACACAGATCCACGTTCGTGCCGTGATTGCGGGTAATCGCGGGTGCCCGGCCGACATTGCGGCCGCCGGGCGTGCGCATCGGGTCCCGCGCGCATCCTAGACGGCCTGGAAGCCCAGGACGTTCACCCAGTATGGGAGATCCCATCTGTGGACGTCATATGACTATGGGCGGTATTGAAGTGTTTAACTGCTTGCCGACCGCCCACCGTCGTTTTAGTGAGGCCACCCCCCCTACAGTTAGAACACACCCAGGGAACATACTTAACCCCTTCCCCGCCCCCTAGTGTTAACCCCTTCACTGCCAGTGGCATTTTTATAGTAATCAATGCATTTTTATAGCACTGATCGCTATAAAAATGCCAATGGTCCCAAAAATGTGTCAAAAGTGTCAGAAGTGTCCGCCATAATGTCGCAGTACTGGAAAAAAATCGCTGATCGCCGCCATTAGTAGTAAAAAAAAATATTAATAAAAATGCAATAAAAATACCCCCTATTTTGTAAACGCTATAACTTTTGCGCAAACCAATCAATAAACGCTTATTGCGATTTTTTTTTTCTATGAAAAATATGTAGAAGAATACGTATTGGCCTAAACTGAGGGAAAAAATGTTTTTTTTATATATGTTTTTGGGGGATATTTATTATAGCAAAAAGTAAAAAATATTGCATTTTTTAAAAAATGGTCGCTCTATTTTTGTTTATAGCGCAAAAACTAAAAACCGCAGAGGTGATCAAATACCACCAAAAGAAAGCTCTATTTGTGGGGAAAAAAATACGCCAATTTTGTTTGGGAGCCATGTCGCACGACCGCGCAATTGTCAGTTAAAGCGACGCAGTGCCGAATCGCAAAAAGTGCTCTGGTCTTTGGGCAGCAATATGGTCCGGGGGTTACGTGGTTAAAAGGACTAGAGCAGTAGTGGTTCTATGTAATATTTCACGTGTAGCACTACCCCCGGAGGAGCTGCCGGTTTGTTTTGGGTGGCACATTTACCCCGTGGATCTCCGAGTTCCTAGGGGTGTATGGTGCATATAGCAGTAGTAAAGGAATGTCCATGACAGGTGTCTTTGCTGTGCTCTTTATTACCCAGCCGGGTAAAAACAATAAACTTGTGGTGAAGAAGGTAAAGTTGAAGGAAGAAGGAGAGTAGCAAATTCAGGCGTAGTTCTAGGGAAACAGTCCTGCTCCCAAGTGTAACACTTCTCTGCGCCACTCCTGCCTCAGTGGGAATAGCGTACCCGGACAGGCCTCCCTCACTGACCTGGCAGCCGGACTATCATGCGAACCCTTGAGAAGAAGTCTCTGCCACAGACCCTCCTGATTGTGATTACGGAGATGGACCTCCTCGGTAGAATTACGCCTGGATCTCCTTCTAATTCCTTTCAGGTACCGACTGACAGGTGACCAGCCTCTCAGTGTCCGGATACCTCCATCCCCGGTGGATTGTCGAGACCCTATTGGATCGCCAGCCTCTCATTGGCTCTCCTCGGATGGACTCCCCACCGAACAACTATCCCGCTTGGGATCTTCAGGATTAGGAAACCCAGTCGACCACCGGGCTCCCCACCACAGCTCAAATGTTCCGGACCCATATGGTCCCGGAACCAGGAACTCCGCGTGGCACGCATGCCCCGGCCAGGTAGGCCATAACGCCGGGGGGCGCCGTGGTGCAGACACCCTAAAGGTGGGTGCCGTGGTGCAGACACCCTAAAGGTGGGTGCCGCACTTGAAGAAGAAGACCCAGAACCAATGGCCTCTGCCCCATAAATACCCTACCCCAGCATGCACAGCGAGGCTCAACCCTCCTGATTGGCTGCTGGGGAAAAGCACCCAAACCTTGACTTCTCTGCTGCCACCTACTGGAAGAACACCCCAGTACAACAGAATGAGCCCACAGCACAGCCAAGCTGAGACAGAGGCCCTATTTGAACATTTTAACCAGATCAGAGTTTAACTACACTCTGATCTCCCTCTAAATGTAAATAGCACGGTACTTTGAAGTAACCAGGCGCTACATATATATGTATACTGTGATAAAGAAAGCAACAACCTCCGCACATGGTGAAAGCTATGAATGTTTATTTTGGAAGAGAAGAATTACAAGAAAAAGTTTTGCGATCTGGACAGTAAGGGGTCTATGTACATTGGGCCAGATTCAGAGAAGAAGTACGCCGGAGTATCTGCTGATACTCCGGCGTACTTTCAAATTTGCCGCGTCGTATCTTTATTTGTAATTCACAAACAAGATACGACGGCATTTGGCTAAGATCCGACAGGCGTACGGCTTCTTACGCCTTCGGATCTTAGGATGCAATACTTCGGCGCCCGCTGGGTGGAGATCGCGTCGTTTTCCGCGTCGGGTATGCTAATTAGCTGTTTACGGCGATCCACGAATGTACGCGCGTTCGTCGCATTCTCTTACGTCGTCGCTAGTCGGCTTTTCGCGTCGCAAAGTTACGGCTGCTATTTAGGTGGTGTAACAATAGACAGCCCATGCTAAAGTATGGCCGTCGTTCCCGCGTCGAATTTCAATTTTTTATTTTTTTTTGCGTAAGTCGTCCGGGAATACGAAAGTACGTAACGCACGTCGCCGTTCAAAACATTACTTAGGGGCGACATCATTTCGCGCAAAGCACGGCGGGAAATTTCAAAACGGAGCATGCGCAGTACTTCCGGCGCGGAAACGCGCCTAATTTAAATGGTCCCCACCCCATTTGAATTAGGCGGGCTTGCGCCGGACGGCTTTACGCTACGCCGCCTCAAGTTTACACGCAAGTGCTTTGTGAATCAAGCACTTACGATGAAAACTTGCGGCGGAGTAACATAAAGGACATACGTTACGCCGCCGTAATTGTTCGTGAATCTGGCCCATTATTTCTGCGAACAAAAGACACTCTAGCATGCGAACCTGTTATATTATAAGGATTAGCCCCCCCATTAGCATATAAGTACCTAATACTGTATTGCCATTTCATCATTTGTAAAGCATATGTAAAATATATATATATTAGATATATATAATTGATATATTAGAATATAAATTATAAAAGATAAATTAATCTATAAAATATGTGTGTGTGTGTGTGTATATATATATATATATATATATATATATATATATATATATATATATATATATTTATAGATAATTTATCTTTTATAATTTATATTCTAATATGTCAATTTATATTTTAATATAACCCTTCATCTCGGTACCGTTGTTTAAAGCCGGCGACTGACTATCCAAAACATAACAACCGATGCGGCTAAAAGCCGCTCGGTTGTTATGCCGGAGGCATACCTCTCGCCGCTCGGCGGCTGCCTCTCGCCGCTCTGACCGGGAATCCCGTCCCACCGGGAGACCCGATCCTCCATTCGGCGCCTCCAGTGTCCAGGCGCAGACTGAAACGAAGCCGTAAACGGTTTTGATTCAGTCTCCGCAATAGAAACACAGAAGCGACATCATGACGTCACTTCCGGGTTTCTCGACTGCCAATGGCGCCGGATTTAAAAAAGTACACAGTATTCAGAATCCCTGTTTTCGGCGATCTGAATACTTTGAAGTGCAAAGGAGGGCTCGGAGGTCTTTTAGACCCCGATCCCTCCATAAAGAGTACCTGTCACCACCTATTGCTGTCACAGGGGATGTTTACATTCCTTGTGACAGCAATAAAAGTGATCAAAATGTAAAAAAATAAAAAAACACAATTTAATATTATAAAAAAAATAAAAAGAAATAAGAAAACACAAAAAAATTTTTTTAAAGGGTCAACCTCCTTAATCGCGCGATTAATCGTGAGTTAACTATGACATTAATGCGATTAATCGCGATTGGAAATTTTAATCGCTTGACAGCACTAATATATATATATATATATAATTGATATATTAGAATATAAATTATAAATATATATTATATATATTTTTACAGATGATTTATCTTTTATAATTTATATTCTAATATGTCAATTTATATTTTAATATAATATAAAAATAAATACATATAATCATTTAAATACATGTATGAAGTCCAGCATGTAGAATTCTCAGAATACATAAGCATTGTCCTCCATTTTTCATGCAGTTCCCGGAAAACATTGTCTGTTGGTATTTTCCAGGTACGCAGACGATTCCGTCTACAAGGGATACTTCCAGGATAACATGCGGAGTGGGTTTGGGATCCTGGACAATACGGCCTCCAAGACCAACCCATTCAAATACACGGGGAGCTGGGAGAAGGACAAACGGACGGGCTACGGAGTTTGGGAGAGCTGCGAAAAGTGAGTGACGTCACACTGATGTACAAGTGTTGCGCATGCAGAGGTCATTCAAAGGTCATAAAAAAAAAGGATGTTTTAGAATGTTTCACACTCTCAGCACACGGGTGTCGGCGGTAAAACACTGCTTTTTTTTTGCGGCGATTTACTGTCGTCTTTGCAGCGCTTTTTGGTTGCTAGTTAACCCCCGATAGCGGCCGAAAAAGGGTTAAAAATGCCCGTAATGCGCTGCCCATTGATTTCTAATGCGCTGCAAAGAAGCTGCTGGCAGGACTTTTTCTGACGTCCTGCCAGCGCCCTCATGGCTTTCACACTGGAGTGAATGTAGCGGCTCTTTCAGGGCGCTTTTGTTATCGATACAGCGCTTGCAAAGTGCTTCAATGTGAAAGGGGTCTTAGTCAGTGGCGGTGCGTCTATAGAGGGCGCTGGAGCGCCGCCCCCTCTGGCTCTCGCACCGCCACTGATACAATAACATAGATTTATTGCATTGCATGAATGTATGTTATTGTTGCCGGCCGCTGGTCTATTCAGGTGGCCGGACCTTGAGCCCCGGCCACCTCAATAACGGCAGCTGGTTGGCTGTGCGGAAGTGCCTATCAGAGCCAGCGGCTTTCCCAGCACAGCCCTCAGCCTTCCGGATGCTTATCCAAGGGACGTACAGGGGGTGCGTTCCTTGGATAAGACTGACATGCGTCTCAGCCAATCAGGTTCACCGGTTCTGGATGAAGAGTCATTGAGGGCGGGAGAAGACATCGAGGGACGTGGAAGGAGGATGGCCGACCCCAGAAAGGTGTCAGCGGGGGGGGGGGGGCATTTTACAGGGCACAGTGGCGACAATGGGCACAGCGGCGACAATTAAAAGGCACAGTGACATCAATGGGTACAGTGGCGACAATGGGCACAGTGGCGACAATTAAAGGGCACAGTGGTGACAATTGGCACAGTGGCGACAATTGATGGGCACAGTGGCTGCGTTTGATGGCATGGCACAGTGGTGACAATTGATGGCACAGTGGCTGCGTTTGATGGCATGGCACAGTGGCTGCGTTTGATGGCATGGCACAGTGGTGCGAATTGATGGCATGGTGACTGCATTTGATGGCATGGCACAGTGGTGACAATTGATGGCACAGTGGCTGCGTTAGATGGCATGGCACAGTGGTGACAATTGATGGCACAGTGGCTGCATTTGATGGGCACAGTGAGGCTGCAATTTTTTTTTTTCGTTTGCGCCCCCCAAAAATGTTGAGCACCAGCCGCCACTGGTCTTGGTTATGAGTTCCCAGGTCTGTACACCCGCTGTGCCCAGTATGAGAGGTTCCCACCATCCCTGTGCTGAGTTCCCGGGCCTGTACACCCGCTGTGCCCATTATGAGGGGTTCCCACCACCTACTGCAAAAATAACTCAGCAGACCTTCAGCAGAGATGCTATCTCTTATGCTGGCCATATATATGACAATTTTATTGCCAATTACTAGGGGAAAGAATGAGATTGACTGCTATATGCCAGCGCCTCTCTAAAAATGTGTTCCTATGTATGCCGGTGGCCCTAATGTTAGGACTGATCAGTGTATATACTATACATGTATACATTTTGTGTGTGTGTGTGTGTGTGTATATATATATATATATATATATATATATATATACATATATAGAGTATATACACTGATCAGTCCTAACATTGGGACCCCTGGCAGGTAAAGCATAGTATATGTCCGGTCCCTGAGAGACTCTTCTTGTTTTGTGTCCCCAGGGGGGAGAAATACATCGGGATGTGGATGGACAATCAGAGACATGGCCCCGGGATCGTCGTCTTCCACACCGGCTGCTGCTATCAGGGAATGTTCCACACCAACAAATTAGTGGTAGGTACCATGGGGTAGATTCACGTAGAATGGCGTATGTTTGTGCGGGCGTAACGTATCGTATTTACGTTACGCCTCCGCAACTTTCACAGGCAACAAGCCGTATTCTCTAAAGAAAGTTGCGGCGGCGTAGCGTAAATAGGCCGGCGTAAGCCCGCCTAATTCAAATTGTGAAGAGGTGGGCGGGTGTTATGTAAATTAACCATGACCCGACGTGATTGACGCCGTCCGTGGAATTTCCCAGTGTGCATTGCTCCAAAGTACGCCGCAAGGACGTATTGGTTTCGACGTGAACGTAAATGACGTCCAGCCCCATTCACGGACGACTTACGCAAAATTCGACGCGGAAACGACGTCCGCATGTACGCCTCATATAGCAGAGGTAACTTTACGCCGGGAAAAGCCTAACGTAAACGGCGTAACTGTACTGCGTCGGCCGGGCGTACGTTCGTGAATTTGCGTATATAGCTGATTTACATATTCTAGGCGTAAATCAGAGTACACGCCCCTAGCGGCCAGCGTAAATATGCAGTTAAGATCCGACGGCGTAATAGACTTACGCCGGTCGGATCTAATAGAAATCTATGCGTAACTGATTAAATGAATCAGGCGCAAAGATACGACCGGCCAGACTCAGAGATACGACGGCGTATCTCCTTTCTGAATCTGGCCCCCTGTGCGCAACTGGGTTCAGTAAAGGATTACAACTGGGATCAATCTTCACTAGGGGCCAGATCCACGTACATCCGCGCATATTTAGGCCGGCGTAGCGCATATCATTTACGCTACGCCGCCGCAACTTAGAGAGGCAAGTGCTGTATTCGCAAAGCACTTGCGTCCTAAGTTACGGCGGCGTAGCGTAAATGTGCCGGCGTAAGCGCGCCTAATTCAAATTGTGAAGAGGTGGGCGTGTTTTATGCTAAAGAATCGTGAGCCGACGTGATTGACGTTTTGAACGAACGGCGCATGCGCCGTCCGTGGGGGTATCCCAGTGCGCATGCGCGAAATCACGTCGCAAATAGTCAATGCTTTCGAACTTTAACGTAACTTACGCAAAGCCCTATTTGCGAAGGATTTACGCAAACGACGGAAAATTTGACGCTGTCCCGACGTCCATACTTAACATTGCGTACGCCTCATAGAGGCAGGGGTAACGTTACGCCGGAAAAAGCCTTACGTAAACGACGTAAAAAAAGGCGCCGGGCGGACGTACGTTTGAGGATCGGCGTTTCTAGCTTATTTGCATACTCGACGCGGAAGCGCCACCTAGCGGCCAGCGTAAATATGCACCTAAGATCCGACGGCGTACTAACACGTACGTCAGTCGGATCTAGCCCACATTCAGGCGTATCTTTGTTTTGTGGATACAAAACAAAGATACGACGGCGCATCGTAGAACTTACGCGGCGTATCAATAGATACGCCGCCGTAAGTTCTTTGTGGATCTGGCCCCAAGATTCTATCTACACTTCAGTCTGTAGAGTGTAAGCTCCTCTGGTATATGGACTGATGTGATTGGCTGAGTGTTCTCTGTACAGCACTGCGGTATATGTCAGAGCTATATACATGTATAATAATAGTGTGTTGCTGTGGGGGGGGGGGGGGGCAGTAGAGTGTAAGCTCCTGTGGTGCAGGCTGTTACATTGTCGGTCTTCTCTCCAGGGTTCCGGGGTTCTGATTACAGAGGACGGCACTGTATATGAGGGGGAATTTACTGAGGAATGTTCACTGGCTGGAAAGGTGAGACGTCTTCTAATAAATGATAATAAGATGAGTACAGATGGCGTTTTTTCTTTTTTTTTGGGGGGGGGGGGGTGCACATTTGTTCTGGGGGCATTTGGAGTATGGGGGGGGGGGTAAGGGAATTGAGCTGGGAGAGGAAATTTTATTCTGGGGGGAGATTTGCTAGTAGGGATGGTTGGGGGCAGGGGGGGTGGTATTCGCGCTAGGAGGAGGATTTGTGCTGGGAGGGGGGTTTAGAGGGGGACAGGATGTGTACTAGGGGGGGGGGTTTATTTTTTTGGGGGGGAGGCACATTCATGCTGTTGGATTTGGGGGGGGTGGGAGGGGAGCAAAGATTTGTGCTGGGAGGGGGGATTTCAGCAGGGGGGGTGGATCTATACTAGAAGAAGGGGCAATTTGAGCACTAATGTACATGCTTGCCCCCAAGAATCTGCCGCCATTCTATTCTGCTTTTCAGTGCCAGCCCCCGCTTGTCTGTGCCGTCCCCCGTCTGTCCGTGTCGGCCCCCGCCTGTCCGTGCCGTCCCCCGTCTGTCCGTGTCGGCCCCCACCTGTCGGTGTCGGCCCCTGCCTGTCCGTGCCGTCCCCCGCCTGTCCGTGTCGGCCCCCGCCTGTCCGTGCCGTCCCCCGTCTGTCCGTGTCAGCCCCCGCTTGTCTGTGCCGTCCCCCGCCTGTCCGTGCCGTCCCCCGTCTGTCCGTGTCGGCCCCCGCCTGTCCGTGTCGGCCCCTGCCTGTCCGTGCCGTCCCCGTCTGTCCGTGTCGGCCCCCGCCTGTCCGTGTCGGCCCCCGCCTGTCCGTGTCGGCCCCCGCCTGTCCGTGCCGTCCGCCGCCTGTCCGTGCCGTCCCCCGTCTGTCCGTTTCGGCCCCTGCTTGTCTGTGCCGTCCCCCGTCTGTCCGTGTCGGCCCCCCCCTGTCCGTGCCGTCCCCCGTCTGTCCGTGTCGGCCCCCGCCTGTCCGTGTCGGCCCCCGCCTGTCCGTGCCGTCCCCCGCCTGTCCGTGCCGTCCCCCGCCTGTCCGCGCCGTCCCCCGTCTGTCCGTGTCGGCCCCCGCTTGTCTGTGCCGTCCCCCGCCTGTCCGTGTCAGCCCCCGCCTGTCCGTGCCGTCCCCCGTCTGTCCGTGTCGGCCCCCGCCTGTCCGTGTCGGCCCCTGCCTGTCCGTGCCGTCCCCCGCCTGTCCGTGCCGTCCCCCGTCTGTCCGTGTCGGCCCCCGCCTGTCCGTGTCGGCCCCCGCCTGTCCGTGCCGTCCCCCGCCTGTCCGTGCCGTCCCCCGTCTGTCCGTGTCGGCCCCCGCCTGTCCGTGTCGGCCCCCGCCTGTCCCTGTCGGCCCCCGCCTGTCCGTGCCGTCCCCCGCCTGTCCGTGTCGGCCCCCGCCTGTCCCTGTCGGCCCCCGCTTGTCCCTGTCGGCCCCCGCTTGTCCGTGCCGTCCCCCGTCTGTCCGTGTCGGCCCCCGCCTGTCCGTGCCGTCCCCCGTCTGTCCGTGTCGGCCCCCGTCTGTCAGTGTCGGCCCCCGCCTGTCTGTGTCGGCCCCCGCCTGTCTGTGTCGGCCCCCGTCTGTCTGTGTCGGCCCCCGCCTGTCTGTGTCGGCCCCCGCCTGTCTGTGTCGGCCCCCGCCTGTCTGTGTCGGCCTCCGCCTGTCCGTGTCGGCCCCCGCCTGTCCGTGTCGGCCCCCGCCTGTCCGTGTCGGCCCCCGCCTGTCCGTGTCGGCCCCCGCCTGTCCGTGTCGGCCCCCGCCTGTCCGTGTCGGCCCCCGCCTGTCCGTGTTGGCCCCCGCCTGTCCGTGTCGGCCCCCGCCTGTCCGTATCAGCCCCCGCCTGTCTGTGTCGGCCCCCGCCTGTCTGTGTCGGCCCCCGCCTGTCTGTGTCGGCCCCCGCCTGTCTGTGTCGGCCCCCGCCTGTCAGTGTTGGCCCTCGCCTGTCCGCGTTGGCCCCCGCCTGTCTGTGTTGGCCCCCGCCTGTCTGTGTTGGCCCCCGCCTGTCTGTGTTGGCCCCCGCCTGTCTGTATCAGCCCCCGCCTGTCAGTGTTGGCCCTCGCCTGTCCGCGTTGGCCCCCGCCTGTCTGTGTTGGCCCCCGCCTGTCTGTGTTGGCCCCCGCCTGTCTGTGTTGGCCCCCGCCTGTCTGTGTCAGCCCCCGCCTGTCTGTGTCAGCCCCCGCCTGTCTGTGTAGGCCCCCGCCTGTCTGTGTAGGCCCCCCTGTCGGTCCCGGTCCCCGTCTGTCGGTCCTAATCCCGGTGTGAGGGAGAGTTATTATAAGAAGTCATTGACCCATTTTTATATTTCTCATTAGGGAAAACTAACATTCACCAACGGATTCACTCTGGTGGGGACTTTCACCAAGTCCGCCAACTACGGCCTCCAGACCCAGGGCGTCCTCAGCACCGCCAGCGACTTCCAGGATGAAATCATGAAACAGAAATAGTAAGTAGCTCTTTAAAAAAAAAAAAAAACACAAAACTAAGAATCATGGCACTGCTGACCTCTCCTCTGAAAATACCATTTCCCTGGCTGTCGTGCTGATACAGCGGCTTCAGTACTTCCTAAGTCACCAACCCGGAAAACAATTGCACTCTGATCTGTATTACTGTTGTGGGTCAATGACTCGGAAAGTATTTTAAGGCAACTGCCAGGCAAATAGCATTTTCTGAGGGACTCTGCATTTTACTTAGTATAGTATTGTATTGTATGATGGCTAACACAGCACAACGCACAACAACCTGAGTGTGTGTGTGCAAAAAGATAGAACAAAGCATAATAACAAGTGTTTCATTTTTAGGAATCTATATATATATATATACTGTATTAGTGCCAGGCCCTCCTTTTATTCATTTATTATACAACACTGACATCTAGTGGTAGGATTGTAGAAACACCACGTTACGGGATTTAGGTGATAAAGTTATTAAAGCGGTAGACCCGGCATTTTTTTGTGGCCCTTTTTGTTTTATTTGCAAATAAAAAATAATATTTTTTTGCTAGGAAATTACTTAGAACCACAAACATTTTATTATTATTCTTATTTTTTTTTTATCGCAGACCCTACAAAATAAAATGGCGGTTGTTGCAATTTATGTTGCCTGGCATTTGTGCAGCGTTTTTTCAAAAGCATTTTTGGGGAAAAAAATTCACTTTTTTTTTTATTTTAATAATAATAATAATAATAAAAAAAACTGAGGCCCAGATTCAGGTCGGGAGCGCGTATTTGTGAGCGGGCGTAACGTATCCTATTTACGTTACGCCGCCGCAACTTTGACAGGCAAGTGCAGTATTCACCAAGCAAAGTTGCGGCGGCGTAACGTAAATAGGCCGGCGTAAGCCCGCCTAATTCAAATGTGGAACATGTGGGCGTGTTTTATTTTAGTTTATTGTGACCCCACGTAAATTACGCTTTTTACGAACGGCCCGTGAAAGTATCCCTGTGCGCATTCTCCAAATTAACCTGCAAAAAGCCAATGCTTTCGACGTGAAAGTAAATGACGCACAGCCCTATTCGCGAACGACTTACTCAAACGACGTAATCAACGAAAAATTCGCCGCTGGCACGACGTCCATACTAAACATTGGCTGCGCCTCATATAGCAGGGGTAACGTTACGCCGGAAAAAGCCTTACGTAAACGGTGTATCTGTACTGCGAAGGCTGCACGTACGTTCATGAATAGGCGTATCGAGCTGATTTACATATTTCTAGGCGTAAATCAGCGTACACGCCCCTAGCGGCCAGCGTAAATATGCAGTTAAGATACGACGGCGTAGGAGACTTACGCCGGTCGCATCTTAGAGAAATTCTGGCGTATCTGATTCTTTGAATCAGGCGCCAAGATACGACGCCTCACACTCAGAGATACGGCGCCGTATCTGGAGATACGCCGTCGTATCTCCTACCTGAATCTGGGCCTGAATATATAACCAAATTTTTGAGTAAAGTATAAAAGATGATGTAACCTTGAGCAAATCGATACCTAACCTGTGACGCTTTAAAATTGCGCCCGCTCGTGGAATTGGCAAACACTACAGTAGTTAAATAGCGAAAGTTACAGTAGTTACGTTATTAAAGCGATAGACCCGGCCTTTTTTTGGGCCCTTTTTGTTTTATTTACAAGTAAAACGTTTTTTTTTTCCTAGGGAATTACTTATAACCCCAAACATTATAATAATATTATTATTTTTTATTTATTTTTAGCAGAGACCCTACAAAATAAAATGGCGGTTGTTGCATTTTTTTATGTTGCATGGCATTTGTGCAGCAGTTTTTCAAATGCTTTTTTGAATTTTAATAAAAAAAAAGAAATTATAACCCAATTTTTGGATAAAGTATAAAAGATGATGTTACACCAAGTAAATCGATACCTAACCTGTCACACTTTAAAATTGCGCCCGCTCGTGGGAATTGGCGACACACTACAATTCTTAAAAGTCTCCAGAGGTGACATTTCAAAATGTTTACAGGTTACCTGTTGTGTCTTTTTTACTTACTTTTTATTTGTTCAATTTTTTTAGTTTAACAACATACATCAAACTTAACACTGTTTTTACAGAATATATATCTTTAAATTCCAACAATCTCCAACTATAATTATATACCACAGATAAAAATATAAGTAATACACACAACAAACAAACAAAAGAGAGAGAAAAAAAACTAGAGCACTAGAATTATTGCTCTCGTTTGCGGTGATCCCTCACATGTGTGGTGCGTTCACTGTTGACATATGAATGCGCGACTTGCGTATAAGTTTGCTTCTGCGTGCAAGATTTTTTAATTTTTTTTTACATTGTCCCTTTTTAATTCAATTTATTTTTGAATCACTTTTTTTTTATTCCTATTACAAGGAATGTAAACATCCCTTGTAATAAAAGTAAGGGATAACCGGTCCTCTTTATGGAGACATCTGGGATCTATAAGACCCCAAGTCTCTCTCCTCTAACCTCTACCTAAAACTTTATCTTTTATTTTAAAAAAAAATGTTTATTTGCACTCTAGACCGGACATGACGTCGCTCCGATCCTCCTAGATCATAGAGGTGATCAGAGATGATCTGGTCTCTGGTCACCTCAATGGTCAACCATGCGAACCATCAGATTGATTCCCAGTGCGCGGGTACAAACGGTATGCCTGAGAAACATCGGATAGCGGCAGGAGGGGAGTGATAGGGGGGCCCTCCCACTGTTTCTGAAAGCAATCCGATCCAGGGGGGCCCTCCCATGGTTTCTGAAAGCAATCCGGGTGGGCCTTCCACTGTTTCTGGAAAGCGACCCAGGAGGGCCCTCCCATTTGTTTCTGAAAGCGATCCGGGGGGCCCTCTCATTTTTCTGAAAGGGATCCAGTGGGGGCCCTCATTGTTTCTGAAAGCAATCCAAGGGGCCTCCCACTGTTTCTGGAAAGCGATCCAGGAGGGCGCTCCCATCTGTTTCTGAAAGCAATCCGGGGGGCCCTCCCATTGTTTCTGGAAGGGATCCAGTGGGGGCCCTCATTGTTTCTGAAAGCAATCCAAGGGGCCTCCCACTGTTTCTGGAAAGCGATCCAGGAGGGCGCTCCCATCTGTTTCTGAAAGCAATCCGGGGGGCCCTCCCATTGTTTCTGGAAAGCGATCCAGGAGGGCCCTCCCATCTGTTTCTGAAAGCAATCCGGGGGGGGCCCTCTCATTGTTTCTGAAAGCGATCCAGTGGGGGCCCTCCCATTGTTTCTGAAAGCAATCCGGTGGGGGTCCTCCCATTGTTTCTGAAAGCAATCCGGGGGGCCCTCTCATTGTTTCTGAAAGCGATCCAGTGGGGGGTCCTCCCATTGTTTCTGAAAGCAATCCGGTGGGGGTCCTCCCATTGTTTCTGAAAGCGATCCGGGGGGGCCCTCCCATTGTTTCTGAAAGCAATCCGGTGGGGGTCCTCCCATTGTTTTTGAAAGCAATCCGGGGGGCCCTCTCATTGTTTCTGAAAGCGATCCAGTGGGGGGGGGCCTCCCACTGTTTCTGGAAAGCGATCCGGGGGGCCCTCCCATTGTGTCTGAAAGCTCCTCCCACTGTTTCTGAAAGCGATAGTGATAAAGCCCCAGTACTCCTCCTATGAGCCCCCAGTCCTGATGCAAGCAGTGGGTGGCGCTATACAAATATCAATATGCCTTGATGGTTGGATTAAAGATAAGTGTGCGGTCCAATCGGCACCAGAGTTTTACCCGGTTCATTCAGTAGTCAGACCTGGCCAGATACTCCCCCTCTCTGGCTCCCTGCGTTTGACTTCAGCACTGTTCTCGCTCCCTATCAGTCTGATCCATGTTCCCTCCTCTTCCGCCTTGGCAGTCAGTTCGGTGTCGGGTCGTTTCCGGTGGAGCAGCGCTGGCAAGGAGTATTCGAAGAGTTCCAGAGATTCCTGGAATCCGGCTGTAACCAAGAAATGGAGGAACCTTTCCTGGGATTTCACACCAAGTCCAGCAAGAAGATCCAGAGATCCCAGGAGTACCTGTGCTGCAATCCGTAAGTTGGGATATGAATGGTTTATATACTGTGGATATGTTTGTGTGTTTTTCTCAGCTATGTCTTTAAAATCCACGCTCTGCATTTCTGTGATCTGCTGAGATCATTTCCCACAAGATGTTACTCTATTGTGCAAATCTCTGTTCTGGGTTTACAAAATACTTTATTACTCCCAAGAGAAATTGTCAAATTGTGACGACACAGCCACACTCAACATCACAAGATCACAACAAGATACAAAAACGCAAAAAAATGTATCAATAACAGCCATTAGCACCAAATAAAACAAATCAACTACACTACAAATAAAAAACATCCATACAAATAAAATACAACATAGAATAAATAACACAGATTAAAATAACACAGTCAACTACCAAATGCAAATAATACACCACTTACTCTAACATTACCCCAAATAATAGTTAATATACCAACATACTATAAAAAAAAAACATAAAATCCTGATCATATACCAGAATTAAATCTTCACCTCCAGCCTAAATACTGTATATATAAATTCTGGGATTTTTTTACAGGCAAAAAAAATGTGTTTGTTTATTGGAATGTCCTTGCGGACTCCAGTACATTGGGAAACCCACTGAAAGGAGCATTCTTCCCACTGATCACCAATGTAAGGGACATCCTTCTCACTGATCACCAATGTAAGGGACATTCTTCCCACTGATCACCAATGTAAGGGACATTCTTCTCACTGATCACCAATGTAAGGGACATTCTTCCCACTGATCACCAATGTAAGGGACATTCTTCCCACTAATCACCAATGTAAGGGACATTCTTCTCACTGATCACCAATGTAAGGGACATTCTTCTCACTGATCACCAATGTAAGGGACATCCTTCTCACTGATCACCAATGTAAGGGACATTCTTCCCACTGATCACCAATGTAAGGAACATTCTTCTCACTGATCACCAATGTAAGGAACATTCTTCCCACTGATCACCAATGTAAAGAACATTCTTCTCACTGATCACCAATGTAAGGAACATTCTTCCCACTGATCACCAATGTAAAGAACATTCTTCTCACTGATCACCAATGTAAGGAACATTCTTCCCACTGATCACCAATGTAAGAAACATTCTTCCCACTGATCACCAATGTAAAGAACATTCTTCTCACTGATCACCAATGTAAGGAACATTCTTCCCACTGATCACCAATGTAAGGAACATTCTTCTCACTGATCACCAATGTAAGGAACATTCTTCCCACTGATCACCAATGTAAGGAACATTCTTCTCACTGATCACCAATGTAAGGAACATTCTTCTCACTGATCACCAATGTAAGGAACATTCTTTCCATTGATCTCTAGAAACAGTCATCCAAAGTTCCTTGAGACCTGAAAGTTATTTCTGGGGTGGTAAAAACTTTGAGAAATTCTGTTATGGTCTCAGTTTAGCAACCCTTAATGATACAATGTAACAGAAACATAGAAAGAAAGGAAGGGACCACGACTCAGAACTCGGAGTCCATTGACCTATGACAGGAAGGTCAGTTGGTTGCCCTAGTGTCAGGGTACGTCTTCCGTGTTTTAATTATTTTACTCATTTGGATGGCACACTTCGCAGAGAACAATGACCCATTCACATCTGTCTGTACCCAATGGATCTTAGTTTGACCCCTCTACTCCCCATTACTCAATACTGGACTTTCTTCCAGATCTGTACAGAGCCATATATAAACGACAGCAGTTTAGCTTTATGGGAAGGTTTGAATTGGCCGATAGAACTATGACACGTTTGCTGATGTCATTTTCCAGGGGCGGAACTGAGGATGACTCTGTGAAGATAGAGGACATGTTGAAGAACTTGAATTTCCAGCAGGAGCCAGAGGCCTTCCATGTGTATCTAGAGAAGGTAAGGAAGAAGACAAGACCCTAGTACTGGTCAGCCTTACCTGGTTTTCTTTGTAGAGAAGGTAAGGAAGGGGACATGACACCAATACTGGTTAGCTTTACCTGGTTTTCTTTGTCGAAAAGATAAGGATGGGGACGTGACCTTAATACTGATCAGCTTAGCCTGGTCTATGTAGAGAAGGTAAGGAAGGGGATATAACGCCAATACTGGTCAGCTGTATCTGGTCTTCAATGTAGAGAATGTAAGGAAGGAGACATGACGTAAATACTGGTCAGCCTTGCCCGGTCTTTGTAGAGAAGGTAAGGAAGGGAACATGACGTCCATACTGGTCAGCTTTACCTGATCTTCATTGTAGAGAAGGTAAGGAG
Organism: Rana temporaria; assembly: GCF_905171775.1. Lineage (NCBI taxonomy): Eukaryota > Metazoa > Chordata > Amphibia > Anura > Ranidae > Rana > Rana temporaria. The sequence continues at coordinate 418,351,768 of NC_053493.1, read as the reverse complement.
GGGAACATGACGTCCATACTGGTCAGCTTTACTTGATCTTCATTGTAGAGAAGGTAAGGATGGGGACATAACACCAATACTGGTCAGCTTTACCTGCTCTTCTATGTAGAGAAGGTAAGGAAGGGGACATGACACCAATACTGGTCAGCTTTACCTGGTCTTCTATGTAGAGAAGGTAAGGAAGGGGACATAACGCCAATACTGGTCAGCTGTACCTGGTCTTCTATGTAGATAAGATAATAAAGTGGATATGATATCAATATTGGTCAGCTGTACCTGGTCTTCAATGTAGAGAAAGTAAGGAAGGAGACATGACGTTAATACTGGTCAGCGTTGCCCGGTCTTCTATGTAGAGAAGGTAAGGAAGGGCACATGATGTTCATACTGTTTAGCTTTACCTGGTCTTCTCTGTAGAGAAGGTAAGAAAGGGGAATACTGGTCAGCTTTAACCAGTCTTCTTTGTAGAGAAGGTAAGGAAGGGGACATGAAGTTAATACTGGTCAGCTTTACCAGTATTTATCTCAATGAAAACATGAAAGTATCAGCCAGTCCACACAACTCACCATCTGGAAGAACCTATTACCCTCTAGGGCATGCCCAAACCATGCCATCCTCACTTCAGAGGCACTAGATTGGATTAGGGGCAGTGTCATGGCCACCTGCAGTAGTAGGGCATTAATTTCAGTAATTGGAGGGCCGTGAATGGGCAGCCCTTGCATAATTAGAGGTGGGGTTTAGGTGGGCCAATTCCATAGGCGTGTGGGGTCAGTCTCAGTTGGCTGCCCAGGATTTCAGGTGCAAGTGGTGGGAATACATTCATAAAAAGAACTGTCTCTTGGTCTTTAATAATTGACAGGAATCTACTTGTATTACTAATTTGCTTGATAGTTGACCCCCAAATTTTCACCAGTAATATCATCCTATTTGCTTTTAGGCATTCAACTTCTCTCCGCACCCTCTGAAGAAACTCCTGAAGATGCTACATGGGACATTTCAGGCTACATACTCTGGAGCAGGGGCCAATCTCCATCTGTTGGGCATGGCACAGGAGGAAATCAAGTACTACGCCAGAAAGATCTGGGAGTTTTTCAGGTACTAGCTGTGTCATCCCCCAGAACAGACCAATAGAGCCATGGAGAGCTGAGCCGGTGACGGTGACGGAAGTGCTAAACTTCTGATGTGTGAATTTCATTATTTGTAGGGAGTTAATGGCCATGAAAGCTGAGAAGGAAAGACGGACAATCCCCATAGTGCAGGAGGAGGAGGAGGAAGAAGAACTGAGGTGAGCGATAACCTATATACAATAGCTTATTATAGGACAGTGATAGCGAACCTTGGCACCCCAGATGTTTTGAAACTACATTTCCCATGATGCTCATGTACTCTGCAGTGTAGTTGAGCATCATGGGAAATGTAGTTCCAAAACATCTGGAGTGCCAAGGTTCGCCATCACTGTTATAGGACTTCTCTCCCACTAATGATTGATTAGAAATGAGATGTCACTTCTCAGAAGGAAAGACTCAGCTGTGTATTTCCTATTTTCTAGTGATGAGCTGAATCCTCATACTGTGATCCTTCCCGCCATCCTCCCCCGATTCCACCCTGACCTCTTCATGCTGTATATGCTCTACCATGAGCAGGAGGATGCCCTCTACTGGCAAGGTATAGTCCGCCTGGGTCACCTGACCGACACCAAACTGCTGGAGTTCCTGGATGTGCAAAGGTACCTATCTGTCTCTCTTATATATCCATCTATCTATCTCTTGGCCCTTGTGCTTGTGCACAAAGCCAGCTCCATAAAGACATGGATTGACCAGTTTTTGGTGTGGAGGAGAGAGCCCTGACCTCAACCCTATTAAACCTTTTTTGGAATGAACTCCAATTGTGAGCCAGGTCTTCTCATCCCAAGGGTGTTTAGTAGGTTTGAGGTCATGAAGGAACTTAAGTGACCTGCACAGAGCCCTGACCTCAACCCTATTGAACACCTTTCTAAATGAACGCCAATGCTGAGCCAGGTCTTCTCATCCAACCTTAGCACCTGACCTCATAAATGGGCACAAATTCCCACAAAGACTTTCTGAAATCTCATGGAAATCCCTTCCTGGGAGAGTGGAGAAAGTTGTAGCCATGTTAATAGCTTCGATTTTTGAAATGGAATGTCTCCAAGCTTGGCCATATCTATCTATCTTCCCAGAAAATTATTGAGTTCGGGTTTTTCTAATTGAAGGGTACACTTCGAAACTTGTGATAAGTTTGGTAAAGACCCTTTTCTGTTCTATCATGACTGCGCCCCGTGTACAAAGCCAGCACCATAAAGACATGGCCTCACCAGTTTTTGGTGTGGAGGAACTTGAGTGTCCTGCACAGAGCCCTGACCTCAACCCTACTGAATACCTTAGGGATGAAATAGATTTTAAGCCAAGTCTTCTCATCCAAAAGCAGTACCTGACCTCAACCCTACTGAACACCTTTGGGATGAGGTCTTCTCATCCCAAGGGTGTTTAGTAGGTTTGAAGTCATGAAGGAACTTAAGTGACCTGCACAGAGCCCTGACCTCAACCCTTTTGAACACCTTTGGGATGAGATCTTCTCATCTCAAGGGTGTTTAGTAGGTTTGAGGTCATGAAGGAACTTAAGTGACCTGCACAGAGCCCTGACCTCAACCCTTTTGAACACCTTTGGGATGAGATCTTCTCATCCCAAGGGTGTTTAGTAGGTTTGAGGTCATGAAGGAACTTTAGTGTCCTGCACAGAGCCCTGACCTCAACCCTATTGAACACCTTTCGAAATGAACGCCAATTGTGAGCCATGTATTCTCATCCAATCTTTGTCCCTGACCTCACAAATGGCCTAAATTCCCACAAACACCCTCCAAAATCTTTTGCAAAGTCTTCACAGAAGAGTAGAGGATGCTGTAGGCACAAATGAGGGGCCACTCTACTGTATATATTATTGGTCATGGTTTTGGAATTGAGGGCAACTTCATATTAATGTCCATGGACTTGTGTTGGGGGGGTACCGCCTAATTAATGGCCATGTTTTTTTAATAGGAAGGCAACTCTGTATTAACGGCCAGTGGTTTTGGAATGAGGTGCAACTTCATATTGATGGCCATGGTTTTGGAACAAGATGTCCAACAGCTCAACCTTGGAGTATCAGTTTGGGGAAGGCCCTTTTCTGTCCCCCCCCCCCATGACTATGCCCCTGTGTACTAAGCTAGCTCCATAAAGACAGAGCCCTGACCTCAACCCTACTGAACACTTAAGGGATGAAATAGATTTTAAGCCAGGTCTTCTCATCCAAAATCAGTACCTGACCTCAACCCTACTGAACACCTTTGGGATAAGGTCTTCTCATTCCAAGGGTGTTTAGTAGGTTTGAGGCCATGAAGGATCTTAAGTGACCTGCACAGAGCCCTGACCTTAACTATATTGAACACCTTTCAAAATGAACGCCAATTGTGAGCCTAGTCTTCTCATCCAATCTTTGTCCCTGACCTCACAAATTGCCCAAATTCCCACAGACTACCTCCAAAATCGTGTGGAAAGTCTTCCCAGAAGAGTAGACAATGTTATAGCTCCAAGTTGGCATCAAGTAGAGTAGAGGATGCTGTAGCCACAAATGAGGGGCCACTATATATTATTGGTCATGGTTTTGGAATGAGGTGCAACTCCATATTGATGGCCATGGTTTTGGATTGGGGAGGTACCGCCATATTAATGGCCATGGTTTTTTAATAGAAAGGCAACTCTGTATTAACGGCCTGTGGTTTTGGAATGAGGTGCAACTCCATATCGATGGCCATGGTTTTGGAACAGGATGTCCAACAGCTCAACCTTGGAGTTTTAGTTTGGGGAAGGCCCTTTTCTGTTCCCCCATGACTATGCCCCTGTGTACTAAGCTAGCTCCATAAAGACCGAGCCCTCACCTCAACCCTACTGAACACTTTTGGAATGAACTCCAATTTTGAGCCAGGTCTTCTCATCCAACATTGGAACCTGACCTCAAAAATGGGCCCCAATTCTCAGACACCCTTCCAAATCTTGTGGAATGTCTTTCCAGAAGAGTGGAGGATGTTATGGCTGCAAGTTGGGGTCAACTCCATATGAATGACCATGGTAATGAAATGGGATGTCCAACAATGTGTGATGGTCAGAGATCCACAAACCTATAGATCTGTCTATCTTGTTCACCACCACTATAATTTACACATGTCAACTATGTCTTTGTTTTATTTGTTTATTTTGTCTTTTCTAGGCAGCTGTGGCCCCTTAAAGAAGTGAAGCTGACAACCAATCAGGTAAGAGAGAGCGATACACAATCACTGGCATGCTGCATACGTAGGATATATTACGGTGTTATGTGGTTGTTGGTGACTTCTAAAGACAACCTCCAGAAAATTCCATGGACTGAGATCTTCTCTGCATGTCTAGTTCAGTTCTGAGGTCTTACTTGCCATGTTTAATTTCGAATTCAGAGATGTTCCCTTTGAATTCCTTTCCTACGAATACAATATAACCTGATCTGTGCTGCCCAGTATAATCTGGCGCCCGAAGCGTGTGCCTAGTTGCCCCCTATGCTCCATAGAGAAACCAGTGCCAGTGCCTTGCCTGCATGCCATAATGTATCTACTAAAGGGTACCTTTCCCATAGGTAACAGGTACTAATAATTCCCCCCCCCCCCCCCCGCACATATATTTTGTGTGCTGTGAGTCTTCTTGTTTTATAACTGGTTTAGGCACAATTCACTAAGCCATAACACATGTTATATTTTCCATAATGTTAATTTTCGGCTTGCATTGGTTGCCATCGCTAGAAATAACAGTCGTGTTGCATGAGCCTTGTTCTAGATCCGGGGAATTGAGAGTTGTGTCTTTGGAAGGAGTATAAGGAAGTGGCAGAGAGATTATACATTTCCTAAAAGTTATAGTCACACAAAGTGTAGGGTTTATGAGAAAGTAACACACACAGTTCTGGGGTCAGTAGTAAGCACAACACAGAGTGTAGGGGTCAGCAGTAAGCAACAGAGTTAAGGGGCCAGGAGTAAGTAAAACATAGAGTGCAGGGGTCAGGAGCAAGTAACACAGAGTTCAGGAGAAAGTAACAGAGTTCAGGGGTCAGGAGTGAGTAACACGCAAAGTGCAGGGGTCTGGAGTGAGTAACATGCAAAGTACAGGGGTCAGAAGTAAGTAAAACATAGAGTGCATGGGTCAGGAGTAACACGTAAAGTGCAAAGGTCAGGAGTGAGTAGCATAGTGCAGGGGTCAGTTTAGGGGTCAGAATTAGGTAACACACAAATTGTAAGGGTCAGGAGTAGGTAACACACAGAGTTCAGGGGTCTGGAGTAAGTAACGCAGAGTTCAGGAGTAAGTAGTGCAGAATTCAGGGGTCAGGAGTAGGTAATGCACAGAGTGCAGAAGTCAGGAGTAAGTAAAACATAGAGTGCAGGGGTCAGGAGTAACACGCAAAGTGCAGGGGTCAGGAGTGTGTAGAACAGAGTTCAGGGGCCAAAAGTAAGTAACACACAGAGTTCACGAGTAAGTATTGCAGAGTTGATGGGGTCAGTAGTAGGTAATGCAGAAAGTTCAGGTAATGGGATTAAGTAGCGCACAGAGTTCAGGGAGACTGCTATAGTGATCTATTGCAGGCTGATTGCAGTCAGTACAGTAATGAACCCCCCCCCCCCCCCCGGTCTCAAGTCTTTTGCAGGTTTTCTTCTAAGATTGTCCTGTATTTGTCTCCATCCATCTTCCCATCAACTCTGACCAGCTTCCATGTCCCTGCTGAAGAAAAGCATCCACACCACATGATGCTGCCACCACCATGTTTCACGGTGGGGATGGTGTGTTCAGGGTGATGTGCAGTGTTAGTTTTCCACACACATAGCATTTTGCTTTTAGGCCAAAAAGTAGAATTTTGGTGTCATGTGACCAGAGCACCTTCTTCCACACGTTTGCTGTGTCCCTTCCCCCACATGGCTTCTCACGAACTACAAACAGCACTTCTTATGTCTTTCTCTCTCCAATGTCTTTCTTCTTGTCACTCTTCCATAAAGGGCAGATCTGTGGAGAGACCACTAATAGTTGTCCTGTGGACAGATTCTCCCCCCTGAGCTGTGGATCTCTGCAGCTCCTCCAGAGTTACCATGGGCCTCTTGGCTGCTTCTCTGATGAATGCTCTCCTTGCCCGGCCCGGTCAGTTTAGGTGGACGGCCATGTCTTGGTAGGTTTGCGGTTGTGCCATACTCTTTCCATTTTCGGATGATGGATTGAACAGAAGCTCCGTGAGATCTTCAAAGCTTGGGATCATTTTTTATAACCTAACCCTGCTTTATACTTCCCCACAACTTTATCCCTGACCTGTCTGGTGTGTTCCTTGGCCTTCATGATGCTGTTTGTTCACTAAGGTTCTCTAACAAACCTCTGAGGGCTTCACAGAACAGCTGTATTTATACTGAGATTAAATGACACACAGGTGGACTCTATTTACTAATTAGGTGACTTCTGAAGGCAATTGGTTCCTCTAGATTTTAGTTATCAGAGTAAAGGGGGCGCCATACAAATGTACCCTCCCCACACACACTTTTAATTTTTTTTTTTCACATTTTCCTTCTACTTCACAATTATGTGTCACTTTGTGTTGGTCTATCACATAAAATCTGAATAAAATACATTTACGTTTTTGGGTGTAACATGACAAAATGTGGTGGAAATTTCTAAGGGGTATGAATACTTTTTCAAGGCACTGTAAATGATGTAAATGCTGCACTGGGAAGAATTACAGAAAAAACATTTTTGTTTATATATTTCTGCAGATGGATGTATTCACTTTGCTATAGTTTATAATGTTATTCACAACTATTTGTGTAGAGTAGAGTATGAGCGTAGGCATAATGTACTGAATGCCACACTACCTGTTTTTGGGGCATGGAGGTCATCCAGCATCATCTAATCCCTTTCCTCCTCAGTCTGAAGGTCCCTGGCCCTCCCCTTTCATTCCTTGGCTTTCAGGTGCTTTCAATCATAAAGCCTTACTCATGGGTGGTCTGCATGCAAATACAGCCTGCCCAGGAACTTTGATATTTGCATAACTCCTCCCACTGCTTGCACCAGGGCTGAAGGCTCCTGAGAGGAATACTGAGGCCGGTGGCTGTGATGTATTCAGGACGCTATGTACTGCCCCCTGCTGGCCCCTCCCACCAGCAATGTACAGCCCCTGCTGGCCCCTCCCACCAGCAATGTACAGCCCCCTGCTGGCCCCTCCCACCAGCAATGTACATCCCCCTGCTGGCTCCTCTTACCAGCAATGTTCAGCCCCCTGCTGGCCCCTCCCGCCAGCATTGTACAGCCCCCTGCTGGCCCCTCCCGCCAGCAATGTACAGCCCCCTGCTGGCCCCTCCCGCCAGCAATGTACAGCCCCCTGCTGGCCGCTCCCGCCAGCAATGTACAGCCCCCTGCTGGCCCCTCCCGCCAGCAATGTACAGCCCCCTGCTGACCCCTCCCGCCAGCAATGTTCAGCCCCCTGCTGGCTCCTCCCGCCAGCAATGTACAGCCCCCTGCTGTACCCTCCCACCAGCAATGTACAGCCCCCTGCTGGCTCCTCCCGCCAGCAATGTTCAGCCCCCTGCTGGCCCCTCCCGCCAGCAATGTACAGCCCCCTGCTGGCCCCTCTTGCTAGCAATGTACAGCCCCCTGCTGGCCCCTCCCGCCAGCAATGTACAGCCCCCTGCTGGCCCCTCCCGCCAGCATTGTGCAGCCCCCTGCTGACCGCTCCCGCCAGCAATGTACAGCCCCCTGCTGGCCGCTCCCGCCAGCAATGTACAGCCCCCTGCTGGCCCCTCCCGCCAGCAATGTACAGCCCCCTGCTGGCCGCTCCTGCCAGCAATGTACAGCCCCCTGCTGGCCCCTCCCGCCAGCAATGTACAGCCCCCTGCTGGCCGCTCCCGCCAGCAATGTACAGCCCCCTGCTGGCCCCTCCCGCCAGCAATGTACAGCCCCCTGCTGGCCCCTCTTGCTAGCAATGTACAGCCCCCTGCTGGCCCCTCCCGCCAGCAATGTACAGCCCCCTGCTGGCCCCTCCCGCCAGCATTGTGCAGCCCCCTGCTGGCCCCTCCCGCCAGCAATGTACAGCCCCTGCTGGCCCCTCCCACCAGCCATGATCTGCCTGCATTGCATAGAGAGTCTATAATAGGGTACATATTGAAACAAGGGGGGGGGGGGGGACCAGGGAAGGCCAAATATTAGCAGATGGGATGTATTGGGCATGGTTTTGTTTTTAACACAACTGGAGCTCCGCTTGACCTTCCAGCTAACACTAGTGGCCCAGCATGCTGCCGCTTGGCGTGGTCAGTTTTCTGCATGTGAGCGTCCGTTACATTTATTCTTCCAATAAACCTTTATTCTAAAACAACCAAAAAAAAAAAAAAGCTTTTGACGCCCTCATCACTAGCTGACGCCAGGGGCGTGCGGAGGAGCCGGAATGTTCTCAGCGGCCCGAGTCCAATGCCAATACCCACCCCGAGGAGAAAGGTGAGAGTCAGCACCGAGCCTGTGCATGGGGGAGGGGAGGATCCTTTGGCCGGGTCTGGACTAGTGATTGGTTAAAAACAACTTGCCGATTGCAATACGAATATATACGTCGAGGTCTGCAAGTGGTTTACCGGGATTGCGGCTGAAGATATCAGCCATAAACCCGTTCTTTTTTTTGCAGTCTGTGGCTCGCTGAAACGGTTTTCGAAGTGGTGGGAGGGAACATCAAGTCCCCCCTCCCAGGGCTGTCTTAATGAGAGGGCACACCTGGGCACTGCCCAGGGGCTCAGCTGCATGGGGGGCCCTGCACTTTCCCCAAAGCAGCTGGTCCTTGAGCCCACGCTTCCCCGAAATGGGGGGCCCCATGACGGCACTGAGAGTGATAGATGCAAAGGGGAGGCAGTCTGTCTCCCACCTACTTAATGTCTGTTTACCTTCACTGTCATCATTGTCCCCAGAGCATTACTTTGCCCAGGGGCCCATGATGCTATTAAGGCTGCCCTGCCCCCCCCCCCCTCCAGTCACTCGTCGATGTTTCTTGGGTTTATCTTTTCCACCGGTTTTCCCCAGAAACTAGCTGATGGTGCGGCTGGCTGCTCCCCATAGGGAATCAAAGAGTAGTTACTCTTTGAACGCCTCTATGACCTTGGAGGACCGGAGCGACGTCAATGATGTCACTTCCGGTCCAGACTGGAAGTAATCTATTTTTATTTTATTTTTTTTTAAAGCAAAAGATAACATTTTTATTTATTTTTTTAATCTTTTGCTTTTAAAGTTAACCGATTGCCGACGGCCGCACGCCGATATACGTCGGCAGAATGGCACAAGCAGGCAAATGGGCGTACCTGTACATCCCTTTTAATTTGCCACCCAGCGACTACGCGTGCCGACTGAGGAGCGCGCGCCCACCGCCTGCCTCGTGGGCGCGCCCGCGGGTCCCGGGAACTCTTATGTTGTCCCCCCCCGGCGGCCCACGTGATCGCGGTCGGCAAAAGGCAAAACAGGGGGAGGCCTTTTGTAAACAAGGCATTCCCCTGTTCTGCCTAGTGACACGTCAGGGATCTACTGTTCCCTGTGTTAGTGTCACTGGTAGCTCCTCCCCGTAATAGTTAGAATCACTCCCTAGGACACACTTATTAAATTCTATATTTTATTGTTTTTTAATCAATTTTATACAAACAAACATACTTCAATTGCATACGTATCACATATATAGACTTAACCCCTTCACTGCCAGTGTCATTTACACAGTAATCAGCGCATTTTTATAGCACTGATCGCTGTATACATGTCAATAGTCCCAAAATATTGTCAAAAGTGTCCGATGTGTCCGCCATAATGTCGCAGTCATGATAAAAATCGCAGATCGACGCCATTAGTAGTAAAATATAAATATATATATATATATATATATATAATAAAAATGCCATAAATCTATCCCCTATTTTGTTGACGCTACAACTTTTGCACAAACCAATCAAATGCTTATTGCGTTTTTTTTTTTTGTTTTTTTACCAAAAATATGTAGGAGGTATTCTCCTACATATTTTTGGTAAAAAAAACAAAACAAAAAAACGCAATAAGCATTTGATTGGTTTGTGCAAAAGTTGTAGCGTCAACAAAATAGGGGATAGATTTATGGCATTTTTATTATATATATATATATATATATATATATATATATATGTTTTTTTTTTTTTACTACTAATGGCGTCGATCTGCGATTTTTATCGTATTGGCCTAAACTGAGAAAAATTTCGCTTTTTTAAAAAAATATTGCTTTTTTTTCAAAATTGTCGCTCTATTTTTGTTTATAGCGCAAAAAATAAAAACCGCAGAGGTGATAAAATACCACCAAAAGAAAGCTCTATTTGTGGGAAAAAAGGACGTCAATTTTGTTTGGGAGCCACGTCGCACGTCCGCGCAATTGTCAGTTAAAGCGACGCAGTGCCGAATGGCAAACATTGCTCTGGTCTTTGGCCAGCCAAATGGTCCGGGGCTTAAGTGGTTAAAGAAGAGATTTGGGTTATTTTTGACCCCGGATCTCTCCATAAAGAGGACCTGTCATGCTTATTTCTATTTACAAAGGATGGTTACATTCCTCGAAATAGGAAAAAAGGGCCAGATTCAGGTACAAATGCGGCGGTGTAACGTATCGTCTTTACGTTACACCGCCGCAAGTTTTCAGCGCAAGTGCCTGATTCACCAAGCACTTGCGTGTAAACTTACGGCGGTGTAACGTAAAGCCGTCCGGCGCATGCCCGCTTAATTCGAATGGGGCTTGTGCCATTTAAATTAGGCGCGTTCCCGCGCCGAACGTTCTGCGCATGCTCTGTGTGAAAATTTCCCGATGTGCATTGCGCGAAATGACGTCGCCCGACGTAATGTTTTGGAATGGCAACATGCGTAACATACTTTCGTATTCCCGGACGTCTTACGCAAAAAAAAAAAATTGAAATTCGACGCGGGAACGACGGCCATACTTTAACATGGGCTGTCTAAAATTAAGCCATGAAAAAGCATGCCTAACTTTGCGACGGGAAAAAACGACTAGCGACGACGTAACGAACGCGCGTACCTTCGTGGATCGCCATAAAAGCTAATTTGCATACCCGACGCTGGAGAACGACGCGAACTCCACCCAGCGGCGGCCGAAGTATTGCATCCTAAGATCCGAAGGCGTACGAAGCCGTAAGCCTGTCGGATCTTAGCCAAAAGCCGTCGTAACTTGTTTTGAGGATTCAAAACAACGCTACGACGCGGCAAATTTGAAAACACGCCGGAGTATCAGTAGATACACCGGCGTATTACAACTGTGAATCTGGCCCAAAGGATTTTCCAAAAAAAAAAAATTACTATAAAGCGACAGTGTAAAACTAAAAAGTGAAATAAATAAGAAGCCCTGCCCCCCATCCTCCGTGCGCACGCGCAGAAGCAAACACATACAAAAGTTGCACACGCATATGTAAACAGTATTTGCACCACACATTGTTGGTATCAGTGGGAGGAATAGTTTCCCATCATTGGTGTCAGTGGGAGGAATAGTGTCCCATCATTGGTATCAGTGGGAGGAATAGTGTCCCATCATTGGTGTCAGTGGGAGGAATAGTGTCCCATCATTGGTGTCAGTGGGAAGAATAGTGTCCCATCATTGGTATCAGTGGGAGGAATAGTGTCCCCATCATTGATGTCAGTGGGAGGAATAGTTTCCCATCATTGGTGTCAGTGGGAGGAATAGTCCCCCATCATTGGTGTCAGTGGGAGGAATAGTATCCCATCATTGGTGTCAGTGGGAGGAATAGTGTCCCATCATTGGTGTCAGTGGGAGGAATAGTGTCCCATCATTGGTATCAGTGGGAGGAATAGTGTCCCATCATTGGTGTCAGTGGGAGGAATAGTGTCCCATCATTGGTGTCAGTGGGAAGAATAGTGTCCCATCATTGGTATCAGTGGGAGGAATAGTGTCCCATCATTGGTATCAGTGGGAGGGAATAGTGTCCATCATTGGTGTCAGTGGGAGGAATAGTGTCCCATCATTGGTGTCAGTGGGAGGAATAGTGTCCCATCATTGGTATCAGTGGGAGGAATAGTGTCCCATCATTGGTATCAGTGGGAGGGAATAGTGTCCATCATTGGTGTCAGTGGGAGGAATAGTGTCCCATCATTGGTGTCAGTGGGAGGAATAGTGTCCCATCATTGGTATCAGTGGGAGGGAATAGTGTCCATCATTGGTGTCAGTAGGAGGAATAGTGTCCCATCATTGGTGTCAGTAGGAGGAATAGTGTCCCATCATTGGTGTCAGTGGGAGGAATAGTGTCCATCATTGGTGTCAGTAGGAGGAATAGTGTCCCATCATTGGTGTCAGTAGGAGGAATAGTGTCCCATCATTGGTATCAGTGGGAGGGAATAGTGTCCCATCATTGGTGTCAGTGGGAGGAATAGTGTCCCATCATTGGTATCAGTGGGAGGAATAGTGTCCCATCATTGGTATCAGTGGGAGGAATAGTGTCCCATCATTGGTATCAGTGGGAGGAATAGTGTCCATCATTGGTGTCAGTAGGAGGAATAGTGTCCCATCATTGGTGTCAGTAGGAGGAATAGTGTCCCATCATTGGTATCAGTAGGAGGAATAGTGTCCCATCATTGGTGTCAGTAGGAGGAATAGTGTCCCATCATTGGTATCAGTGGGAGGAATAGTGTCCCATCATTGGTATCAGTGGGAGGAATAGTGTCCCATCATTGGTGTCAGTGGGAGGAATAGTGTCCCCATCATTGATGTCAGTGGGAGGAATAGTGTCCCATCATTGGTGTCAGTGGGAGGAATAGTGTCCCATCATTGGTGTCAGTGGGAGGAATAGTGCCCCATCATTGGTGTCAGTGGGAGGAATAGTGTCCCATCATTGGTGTCAGTGGGAAGAATAGTGTCCCATCATTGGTATCAGTGGGAGGAATAGTGTCCCCATCATTGATGTCAGTGGGAGGAATAGTTTCCCATCATTGGTGTCAGTGGGAGGAATAGTCCCCCATCATTGGTGTCAGTGGGAGGAATAGTGTCCCATCATTGGTATCAGTGGGAGGAATAGTGTCCCATCATTGGTATCAGTGGGAGGAATAGTGTCCCATCATTGGTGTCAGTGGGAGGAATAGTGTCCCATCATTGGTGTCAGTGGGAGGAATAGTGTCCCATCATTGGTGTCAGTGGGAGGAATAGTGTCCCATCATTGGTGTCAGTGGGAGGAATAGTGCCCCATCATTGGTGTCAGTGGGAGGAATAGTGCCCCATCATTGGTGTCAGTGGGAGGAATAGTGCCCCATCATTGGTGTCAGTGGGAGGAATAGTCCCCACATCATTGGTGTCAGTGGGAGAAATAGTGTCCCATCATTGGTGTCAGTGGGAGGAATAGTGCCTTAAGGGCCGAATAAAGGCAAGCAAAGGGCCACATCTGGCCCTCGGGCCGCAGTTTGGAGACCACTGATGTAGAAGAACCAAACAAAGCAGCTTCTGTTGTATATTTTTAGTTGTATGTATTCATATAATATCAGTGGGAATACAATGTAACTTATCGAAGTCCATTTCTTTTTTTCAGAGATATTCCATAGTGCGGCACAAGTGTTTCCATTCCGCTACGGAGTGTCTGCAGAAGATCATGTGAGTGGAGGCAATGCGGATCCTAGTAGTAAAATCCATTGCGGAAATTCTTGCTACATTCTTAGTACTGTATATATGTGTGAATTCAGAATGAAAGTTGTTCTAAGGCAGAAGTTTGTTTTTGTACCTCAACCACTTGCTTACCGGGCACTTAAACCAAAGTTACCAGCGCCTCGTTCTAAAGTATTTCATAATGAGCTAGTATGCGGTGCATACTAGCTCATTATGCCTTTCGCTTTACAGGGTTAAAAAAAAAAAAACTTTCATCGGGTATACAACCGCTTCAAATGACAATTGCGCGGTCATACAACGCTGTACCCAAGCAGGATTTTTTTAAGCTTTCGTTTGGCGGGATTTGATCGCCTCTGCGGTTTTTATTTTTTGTTCAAAAATAAATTAAAAAAGGCAGAAAAAAAAATACAAAACCGTTTTATATTTTGTTATAAAATTTTGCAAACAGGTCATTTTTTTCCTTCATTGATGCACGCTGATGAGGCTGCACTGATGGGCACCAATAAGGCGGCACTTGTGGGCACTGATAGGTGGCATTGGTAGGCACTGAGAGGCAGCATTGGTGGGCACTGAGAGGTGACACTGAAAGGTGACACAGAGGTGGCACTGATGTGCAATTATTGGTGGCACTGATGGGTGGCAATGATGGGCACTGAGAGGCAGCATTGGTGGGCACTGAGAGGTGGCATTGGTGGGCACTGAGAGGTGACACTGAAAGGTGACACAGAGGTGGCATTGATAGGTGGCACTGATGGGTGGCAATGATGGGCACCGAGAGGCAGCATAGGTGCGCACTGAGAAGCGGCATTGGTGGGCACTGAGAGGTGGCACTGAAAGGTGACACAGAGGTGGCACTGAAGGGCATTGATAGGTGGCACTGATGGGTGGCAATGATGGGCACTGAGGCAGCATTGGTGGACACTGAGAGGTGGCATTGGTGGGCACTGAAAGGTGACACAGAGGTGGCATTGATGGGCACTGAGGCAGCATTGGTGGGCAATGATAGGTGGCATTGGTGGGCACTAAGAGGTGACACAGACGTGGCACTGAAGGGCATTTATAGGTGGCACTGATGGGTTGCAATGATGGGCTCTGAGAGGCAGCATTGGTGGGCACTGAGAGGTGGCATTGGTGAGCACTGAAAGGTGACACAGAGGTGGCATTGATAGGTGGCACTGATGGGTGGCAATGATGGGCACTGAGAGGCGGCATTGGTGGGCACTGAGAGGTGGCACTGAAAGGTGACACAGAGGTGGCACTAAAGGGCATTGATAGGTGGCACTGATGGGTGGCAATGATGGGCACTGAGTGTATGGTGTATACTCCACCCCTCCATCACATATATGTAATTTCCTTCTTGTGCGATTGGCTCACTGATTTTTCCCATAAGTTTGCGCTGGGATACAAGTCAGATTTTGGGCATCCCCTGCAACACAAATTTTCATTTTTGGTGAAACACTCCCATAAAAATAAGTCTAATGGGATGCAGATCCTGCAACTTTCCTCTTTATTGCCCTGCAGGTGCAGCGGCAGACTGATCATTATAAAATGACTCCCATTTACAATGCACAGCTATTTCTTCAGGATAGGAAAAGGTGCAATAAAGTTTGTTACACTCCCTGCAATGTACATAGATCACCCGGAGGGGGAGGGGAGGGGGGGGGGCTCTGAATAAAAGAGTCACTTTTAATGGCTCAGTGTCTCAACTGCTGAGGTAAGATATCGGTCACAAGGGTCGTAGGCTGCCAACGGACCAATGAGCACTCACAATGTGGGGGGGGGGGGGGGTCACAGCTAAGCCCTGCGCTACAAGGCAGGTCAGTGGTAGTGGGTCAGGGTATTGTGTTTGGGGTGCCATTCAAAGCTCATGGTACCCCGATGGTGGTAGACAGATTCAGCCAACTTATAATAAATGAGTATTTAAACATTTGCTGGAATCCTGGTGAATCACTAAAATCTGCCCGGAGTTGCCACAAATAAATACATTCTATAAATATTCGCAACAAATAAATAAAATGTTATAAATATTTGCAACAAATACATTTTTATAAATATTCGCAACAAATAAATACATTTTTTTAAATATTCACTACAAATAATTTTTTTTTTTAAATATTTGCAACAAATAAATACATTTTATAAATATTTGCAACAAATAAATACATTTTTTATAAATATTTGCAACAAATAAATACATTTTTTAAATATTTGCAACAAATAAATACATTGGGCCAGATTCATGAAAAATTGCGGCTGCGTAACATATCCCCTTTACGTTACTCCGCCGCAAGTTTTCGTCGTAAGTGCTTGATTCACAAAGCACTTACGTGTTAACTTGCAGCGGCGTAACGTAAATCTGTCCGGCGCAAGCCCGCCTAATTCAAATGGGGCGTGTACCATTTAAATTAGGCGCGTTCCCGCGCTGAACGTTCTGCGCATGCTCTGTGTGAAAATTTCCCGCCGTGCTTTGCGCAAAATGACGTCGCCCCGACGTAATGTTTTGAACGGCGACGTGCGTTACGTCATTTCGTATTTCCGGACGTCTTACGCAAAAAAAAAAAATTTGAAATTCGACGCGGGAACGACGGCCATACTTTAACATGGCTGGTCTAAATGTAAGCCATGAAATAGCAGGCTTATGTTTGCGATGGAAAAAAACCGACTAGCGACGACGTAACGAACGCGCGTACCTTCGTGAATCGCCGTAAACAGCTAATTTGCATACCCGACGCTGGAAAACGATGCAAACTCCACCCAGCGGCCGCCGGAAAATTACACCTATGATCCGAAGGCGTACAAAGCCATAGGCCCCGTACACACCATAGAATCCATCCGCAGGATATTTCTCCCCTGGGATGGATTCCAGCAGATCGAATATTTGCTGACATGCAGAACATATCCATCTGCTGGAGTCCATCCCAACGGATGGATCCGCTGGTCTGTATAGACTCACCGGATCCATCCGTCCGAAGGGATCCCCCGCATGCGTCGTAATGATTAGACGCATGCGTGGAATTCCTTATATGACAGCGTCGCGCACGTCGCCGCATCATAATCGCGCCGACAGCACGACACGTCATCGCCAGAGGATTTCGGCACGGATTTCAATGCGATGGTGAGTACACTCCATCGCATGAAAATCTGCCGAAATCCTCGAGAGGATTTATCCGCGGAAACGGTCCGCTGGACCGTATTCGCGGATAAATTGTATCGTGTGTATGGGGCCTTACGCCTGTCGGATCTTTGCCAAATGCCGTCGTATCTTGTTTGTGAATTGCAAATAAAGATACGACGCGGCAAATTTGAAAGTACGCCGGAGTATCAGCAGACACTCCGGCGTACTTTTTCTGTGAATCTGGCCCTTTGTTTTTAATATTTGCAACAAATACATCAATTTCATAAATATTTGCAACAAATAAATAAATGTTATAAATATTTGCAACAAATAAATACATTTTATAAATATTCGCAACAAATAAATACATTTTATAAATATTTGCAACAAATTAAAATATTTTTTAAATATTTGCTACAAATAAATAATATATTTTATAATTCTGAAAGAATCCTTTTTTTTTTTTCTCTTCCAGCACCACTGTGGACCCCAAGGAGAAGCTGCAGATCATTCTGAAGACGTACCAGGAGATCGAGCTGACCGTATCCCGGGTGGTGGAGAAGGATTATAAACTCCCGATGGACGATCTGCTGCCCCTCCTCATTTATGTCGTGTCCCGAGCCGGGTAATTACATCCATCGCTTATAGGAACTTTGCAGATTTTCAGGAAAAATGTAATAATATACAGCAAAGGTGTCCTAGTTCAGAAAAGCTCCACCTTTTCTTGTGGAAAAAAAAAATGGCCCAGATTCAAAGAGCAATTGCGCCTGCGTAACCATAGTTACGCAGCGCAATTGCTTACTTGCCCCGGCGTAACGAATGCTCCTGATTCAGGAACCTTGTTACGCCGACTGCAGCCTAAGATATGCGTGGCATAAGGCTCTTATGCCCTCATATCTTAGGCTGCATTCTTGCGATGGCCGCTAGGGGGCGTTCCCGTTGTGGTCAGCGTATAGTATGCAAATTGCATACTAACGCCGATTCACTACCCTACGCGAGCCCTGCGTACGCAGTTTACGTCGTTTGCGTACGTCGGTTTTTGCGTAAGGCTGCCCCTTCTAATAGCAGGGGCAGCCAATGCTAAAGTATACCCGTCGTTCCCGCGTCGCGAAATGTGAAATTTACGTCGTTTGCGTAAGTGAATCGTGAATGGCGCTGGACGCCGTTCACTTTGAAGCAAATGACGTCCTTGCGACGTCATTTACCGCAATGCACGTCGGGAAAGTTTCCCGACGGAGCATGCGCCCTACGCTCGGCACGGGAATGCGCCTAATTTAAATGATTCCCGCCCCCTATGGGATCATTTAAATTGCACGCGCTTACGCCGGGCATTTTGCCGGAGCGCACACACGCAATTTACGGAGCTACTGCTCCGTGAATCGCGGGAAGCGCAGAAAATTTGCGGGGGGCGCAGGGCAAAAACGGTGCCATGCGCCTACGGAAAAAAAGCGCAAGGCTACCTGAATCTGGGCCACTGTGTTTTTTAAATAGGCTGAGATGATGTCATCAGTCTGCTGCACGCAGGGGGAAGCATTTCCTCAGTCTCCCCTCCCCCAGTGATCAGACTGTACATTGAAACTTTGTAGGAGGAGGGGGAAGTATTTCCTCAGTCTCCCCCTCCCCCAGTGATCAGGCTGTACGGTTGCGATGACGTCACCCATAGACTTACTATGGGGCATCTGCTGTCCCTTCTCCCCCCTGAAGCCGGTGCCGAAGCGGAGAACTCTTGGATCAGGTAAGTACATTGTATAAGCCTCTATAGGGCTTAGAATGGGGGTGGGCCTTGGTCCAAGCAAGATTAGGTTTTATCCGTATTTCTGCTTATTAATACTTATTGGTGAAATGATTGTGTGACCGTCATGGTGTTTGTTGTTACAGGATACAACACTTAGGAGCTGAGATCCATTTTATCCAGGACCTGATGGACCCCACAAACCGGGGCGGCATCTACGACTTCCTACTAACAGCGTTGGAGGTCAGTGTTCAGACGGCCCCCCAAACCTGACTTTATTTAGAAGGGCCACTAAAGAGACCCTTTATGTTTGATCACATTGTGGGAACAACTCCCAGCTCACGTCTACTCATTGCTAGTAGTAGTTGGTCTCATGGATCCCAGTCATGATAGCTCTAGTAGTAGTTGGTCTCATGGATCCCAGTCATGATAGCTCTAGTAGTAGTTGGTCTCATGGATCCCAGTCATGATAGCTCTAGTAGTAGTTGGTCTCATGGATCCCAGTCATGATAGCTCTAGTAGTAGTTGGTCTCATGGATCCCAGTCATGATAGATCTAGTAGTAGTTGGTCTCATGGATCCCAGTCATGATAGATCTAGTAGTTAGTCTCATGGATCCCAGTCATGGTAGATCTAGTAGTAGTTGGTCTCACAGATCCCAGTCATGGTAGCTCTAGTAGTAGTTGGTCTCATGGATCCCAATCATGATAGATCTAGTAGTAGTTGGTCTCATGTATCGTGGTCATGGTAGATCTAGTAGTTAGTCTCATGGATCCCAGTCATGGTAGATCTAGTAGTAGTTGGTCTCATGGATCCCAGTCATGATAGCTCTAGTAGTAGTTGGTCTCATGGATCCCAGTCATGGTAGCTCTAGTAGTAGTTGGTCTCATGGACCCCAGTCATGGTAGCTCTAGTAGTACAGTAGTTGGTCTCATGGATCCCAATCATGATAGATCTAGTAGTTGGTCCCATGGATCCCAGTCATGGTAGATCTAGTAGTAGTTGGTCTCACAGATCCCAGTCATGGTAGCTCTAGTAGTAGTTGGTCTCATGGATCCCAATCATGATAGATCTAGTAGTAGTTGGTCTCATGTATCGTGGTCATGGTAGATCTAGTAGTTGGTCTCATGGATCCCAGTCATGATAGATCTAGTAGTAGTTGGTCTCATGGATCCCAGTCATGATAGCTCTAGTAGTAGTTGGTCTCATGGATCCCAGTCATGGTAGCTCTAGTAGTAGTTGGTCTCATGGACCCCAGTCATGGTAGCTCTAGTAGTACAGTAGTTGGTCTCATGGATCCCAATCATGATAGATCTAGTAGTTGGTCCCATGGATCCCAGTCATGGTAGATCTAGTAGTAGTTGGTCTCATGTATCGTGGTCATGGTAGATCTAGTAGTAGTTGGTCTCATGGATCCCAGTCATGGTAGCTCTAGTAGTAGTTGGTCTCATGGATCCCAGTCATGATAGATCTAGTAGTTGGTCCCATGGATCCCAGTCATGGTAGATCTAGTAGTAGTTGGTCTCATGGATCCCAGTCATGATAGATCTAGTGGTAGTTTGTCTCATGGATTCCAGTTATGATAGATCTAGTAGTAGTTGGTCTCATGGATCCCAGTCATGATAGATCTAGTATTAGTTGGTCTCATGTATTGTGGTCATGGTAGATCTAGTAGTAGTTGGTCTCATGTATCGTGGTCATGATAGATCTAGTGGTAGTTGGTCTCATGGATTCCAGTTATGATAGATCTAGTAGTAGTTGGTCTCATGGATCCCAGTCATGATAGATCTAGTAGTAGTTGGTCTCATGTATCGTGGTCATGGTAGATCTAGTAGTAGTTGGTCTCATGTATCGTGGTCATGATAGATCTAGTGGTAGTTGGTCTCATGGATTCCAGTCATGATAGATCTAGTAGTTAGTCTCATGGATCCCAGTCATGGTAGATCTAGTAGTAGTTGGTCTCATGGATCCCAGTTATGATAGATCTAGTAGTAGTTGGTCTCATGTATCGTGGTCATGGTAGATCGAGTAGTAGTTAGATCTACCCTGACTGGGATCCATGAGACTAACTAATACTAGATCTACCATGACCACGATACATGAGACCAACTACTACTAGATCTACCATAACCACTATACATGAGACCAACTACTACTACCATGACTGGGATCCATGAGACCAACTACTACTACCATGACTGGGATCCATGAGACTAGTAGTAGTTGGTCTCATGTATGGTGGTCATGGTAGATCTAGTAGTAGTAGTAGGAGGTGCTCACAGGGCTGGAGGAGAAGTTCCAGGACCCCGTGGGTAGAGGGCGGAAGTGATGTCAACTTGGGGGGCAGACCGACTCTACATCTCCTCCAGCCATATGAGCACCTCCAGCGGCTGTGATTTGCTATCATCAGCGGACCGGGACCCCCTTCCAATCCCTTCCTATACACACACAGAGGAGCGGTGGGGGAAATCGCATGCGATTCGGACAGGAATTGCCCCGCATTCCTGTTTTTTCAATTGCATTCGGATCTTTTGCAGCGCAATTTTTACCCATCCATTTTCTATTGACGCAAATCTCACCAGCCCTAGTTCTAACCCTTCCCCCATTTTTTTTACCAGCTGATTGGTTGTATATAAAAAACGGTTCAGAATTTTCTGATGTTTCTCTCTGTCTCTGCAGTCCTGCTACGCACACATTCAGAAAGATGAAATGCGGCTTTTCAAGTGACGCATCTGAGAGAGGGGGAAAAAAATCGTTTCATCGCTCTGCGCAAATCATGGCGGAAACTTGCAAGACTTGTTTATTGTGACGTCTCCCCCTGGTGGACGGATAACGCCATGGCTTCGTGGGAGAATGTCGGGAGTCCAGCTTTATACGATTGGAACGGATCCATTTTATGCATATAGTATAATATAATATATATAATAAGCACATCACCGAGAAGCAGGATAATGGTGCAATATAGATGTATATATCCCGCCTTAGAATAGTGTATAAAGAAGGCAGAAGAGTGCCAGGGAACCTCCACCTGCTGGCCAGGACTGGTATTGCAGTAACGCTAATTTTACTTTATATTAGAGAAGCATCTTGTTTTTGTACCTTAAAGAAAAGGGGCTGTTTTTGTTAATCGAGATGATGACCACCTGTATATGGCACATACGTTTAACCAGTAAGCCAAATTGGCATTGTAAAGAGGGAACTGTAAGAAAACTAGCATACTTGTTAATAAATTTAGAAGGCCTTTTAACAATAGATGTCCAAAAGTATGTATTGTAAGTGAGGATTGAGTTCAGGCCTATCCATAGACAATTGTATCTATGCTCTCCAACAGATTGGTGAGGACCCTTTACTGTCCCACCATGACTGTGCCGCCCCCCATAGCCAGCTCCATAAAGACATGGGGCCAGATCCACGTAGCGCGGCGCTTCTTTACGTCCGGCGTAGTGTATCTCAGATACACTACGCCGCCGTAACTTACAGCGTATTTCCCGTATCCACAAAGAATTTGCGCCGTAAGTTACGGCGGCGTAGTGTAACTGTGTCGGCGTAAGGGCGCGCAATTCAAATGGATGAGATGGGGGGCGTGTTTTATGTTAATACGTCTTGACCCGACGTAAATGACGTTTTTTTCTGAACGGCGCATGTGCCGTCCGTGGGGGTATCCCTGTGCGCATGCTCCAAATTAACCCGCAACAAGCCAATGCTTTAGACGTGAACGTCATTCTAGGCAAAGCACTATTCGCGAACGTTTTACGCAAACGACGTACACGCCGGAAAATTCTACGCTGGCCCGACGTCCATACTTACCATTGCGTACGCCTCATAGAGCCAGGGGTAACGTTACGCCGGAAAAAGCCTTAAGTAAACGACGTAAAAAAAACGTACGTTTGAGAATCGGCGTATCTAGCTAATTCGCATACTCAACGCGGAAATCATCGGAAGCGCCACCTAGCGGCCAGCGTAAATATGCAACTAAGATCCCACAGCGTACTAAGACGTACGTCAGTCGGATCTAGCCCACATTCAGGCGTATCTTGTTTTGTGGATACAAAACAAAGATACGAGGGCGCATCGTAGAACTTACGCGGCGTATCAATAGATACGCCGCCGTAAGTTCTTTGTGGATCTGGCCCATGGTGTGACCAGCTTGGTGTGGAGGAACTCCAGTGTCCTGCACAGAGCCCTGACCTCAACTCTACTGAACACCTTTTGGGATGAATTGGAATACCAATGATGAGCCAAGTCTGGTTTCTTTTTTGGTGCCCAACGAAAGGTCCCTCACGTGAGTCAGGTCTTCTCATTCATCGTCAGTACTTGACCTCACAAATGGGCACAAATTCCCACAGACACCCTCCAAAATCTTGTGGAGGAAGTTAGAGCTGTAATGGGGGGGCCAACTTCAAATTAATGGTTATGAAGGAGGGGGGGGGGGCAACTCTATGGTAATGGCCATGGTAAGGCAATGGGATGTCCAACAAGCTCAGAGCGGTGAGGGTCGGGTGACCACCAACTGCTGGCCATAGAGTTTATCTTGTTTTCAGCATCTAAAATATCACGTGCTGGCAAATCTAAGAGAGTTTAACATACAGTGGAACCTCGGATTACGAGCAACGCGGTTAACGAGCGTTTCACAATACGAGCATTGTGTATTTTTAGAAAATCGTAACTCGGTTTGCGAGTGTTGTCTCGAAAAAGGAGAATGATTCAGGCCAAGGCGGTGTGCAGTACCGCGTTTGGCCTGAGGTTGGGGGGTGCCAGATCCGAGCAGAGCCGAACATCGGACAGCTCGGCTGACCTCGGCAAATCTCCGAAACAAAGTCTTGCCGAGGTTCTGGCCTTTTCCCGAGGCTCTCCGGTGCCCCCCCCCCCACCAGCTCCCCACCTCTGGCCGCATGCGGTATTGCATGCCATTGAAGTCAATGCGGAACAAATTATTTTCGTTTCCATTGACTTCAATGGGGAAACTCGCTTTGATATGCGAGTACTTTGGATTACGAGCATTCTCCTGGAACGGGTTATACTCGTAATCCGAGGTTCCACTGTATTTTAGACGATTGTATCTATGCTCTCCAACAGATTGGTGAGGACACTTTTCTGTTCCACCATGACTGTGCCCCCTCTCCCCTGTGTTTGTACACAGGGGGGAGGGGGCACAGTCATGTGCCAGCTCCATAAAGACATGGTGTGACCAGCTTGGTGTGGAGGAACTCCAGGGTCCTGCACAGAGCCCTGACCTCAACCCTACTGAACACCTTTGGGATGAATTGGAATACCAATGACGAGCCAAGTCTGTTTTTTTGGTGCCCAACGAAAGATCCCTCACGTTAGTCAGGTCTTCTCATTCATCATCAGTACTTGACCTCACAAATGGGCACACATTCCCACAGACACCCTCCAAAGTCTTGTGGAAAGTCTTCCCAGAGTCAAGGAGGAAGTTAGAGCTGTAATGGGGGACCAACTCCATATTAATGGTCATGGAAGGAGGGGGGGGGGACTCTATGGTAATGGCCATGGTAAGGCAATGGGATGTCCAACAAGCTCATAGAGTAGTGATGGTCAGGTGACCACCAACTGTTGGCCATGTAGTTTATATTGTTTTCTGCATCTAAAATATCACGTGCCGGTGAATCTAAAGCCTCGTACACATGACTGGACTTCCAACCAACTTTTCCGTGGATTTCTGTCCGAAGGCCGTTGGCCATGAATTTGGTATTTGCTCCTGCAGGGGGAAAATAATAAATCCTTCCTGATCCCCCCCAAGATCCCCAATGATTGACCTCCCATTTATTGGTGCCTGCATAGTTTCAAGGCCAAAGCCACTTGGCAGAACCAGCAGCCTGGGATCTTTTAACTGTCTGTAAGGGTGGCATTTGGACCACTACTGTAAGGGAGGTGGTGGGGATTCTTCCAACAGACCACCAATGTAAGGGACAGGACAGGACCGATCCTAGGGTGCCCCCACATGGGCGTGGTCATCTTTACTAACTCCTCCCCTTTGCAAATGTTTCTATGGCAACGACTCAAACACAGATCTGCTCCCCTAAGGAGTCTTTTTTACCCTGGGATCCTCCCATGATCTCTTAACAATAAAGAGAACGAGATGGTCAGAGACTGCAGACATAGTACAAGAGATGGTCAGAGACTGCAGACATAATACAAGAGATGGTCAGAGACTGCAAACATAATACAAGAGATGGTCAGAGACTGCAAACATAGTACAAGAGATGGTCAGAGACTGTGGACAAAGTACAAGAGATGGTCAGAGACTGCAGACATAATACAAGAGATGGTCAGAGACTGCAAAAATAGTACAAGAGATGATCAGAGACTGCAAAAATAGTACAAGAGATGGTCAGAGACTGCAAAAATAGTACAAGAGATGGTCATAGACTGCAAACATAGTACAATAGATGGTCATAGACTGCAAACATAGTACAAGAGATGGTCAGAGACTGCAAACATAGTACAAGAGATGGTCAGAGACTGTGGACAAAGTACAATAGATGGTCAGAGACTGCAGACAGAATACAAGAAATGGTCAGAGACTGCAGACATAATACAAGAGATGGTCATAGACTGCAAAAATAGTACACGAGATGTTCAGAGACTGCAGACATAGTACAAGAGATGGTCAGAGACTGCATACATAGTACAAGAGATGGTCAGAGACTGCATACATAGTACAAGAGATGGTCAGAGACTGCAAACATAGTACAAGAGATGGTCAGAGACTGTGGACAAAGTACAAGAGATGGTCAGAGACTGCAGACATAATACAAGAGATGGTCAGACTGCATACATAGTACAAAAGATGGTCAGAGACTGCAGACATAGTACAAGAGATGGTCAGAGACTGCAGACATAATACAAGAGATGGTCAGAGACTGCAAAAATAGTACAAGAGATGGTCATAGACTGCAAACATAGTACAATAGATGGTCATAGACTGCAAACATAGTACAAGAGATGGTCAGAGACTGCAAACATAGTACAAGAGATGGTCAGAGACTGTGGACAAAGTACAATAGATGGTCAGAGACTGCAGACAGAATACAAGAAATGGTCAGAGACTGCAGACATAATACAAGAGATGGTCATAGACTGCAAAAATAGTACACGAGATGTTCAGAGACTGCAGACATAGTACAAGAGATGGTCAGAGACTGCATACATAGTACAAGAGATGGTCAGAGACTGCATACATAGTACAAGAGATGGTCAGAGACTGCAAACATAGTACAAGAGATGGTCAGAGACTGTGGACAAAGTACAAGAGATGATCAGAGACTGCAGACATAATACAAGAGATGGTCAGACTGCATACATAGTACAAAAGATGGTCAGAGACTGCAGACATAGTACAAGAGATGGTCAGAGACTGCAGACATAATACAAGAGATGGTCAGAGACTGCAGACATAGTACAAGAGATGGTCAGAGACTGTGGACATAGTTCAAGAGATGGTCAGAGACTGCCTAAATAGTACAAGAGATGGTTAGAGACTGCAGACATACTACACAAGATGGTCAAATACTGCAGACATGATACAATAGATGGTCAGACATGTTCCCCAGTGAACCCCAATAAATTGGTTTTAGCCAGGGTTCCTTGAGAGCTGGAAATTATTTCAAGGGTTCCACTTGATATCGGGTCCCCCAGTGGTCATCAGCAACACCAAATGCTGGTCCAGAGACATCCTACAGTAACCTCATGCAACACGTTGGGATTAGGGTTTGCCGACTCTGCTACCTTCAGGGAAGTCTCCGTCATCTTGTCTTTGTAGATACACAACAGGCTGAAGGCCCTTCAACGTGGATCCAGATCCCTCTCCTAAATAATGAATGTCCAGGCAGTTTTTTCTTTTCCTAAGATTTACTGAAGAGGTCTCTAAATTGTGGCCCTTTTCTTGTCTTTATCTGATACCAACGATGGGACACTATTCCTCCCACTGATACCAACGATGGGACACTATTCCTCCCACTGATACCAATGATGGGGACACTATTCCTTCCACTGATACCAACGATGGGACACTATTCCTTCCACTGATACCAATGATGGGGACACTATTCCTTCCACTGATACCAACGATGGGACACTATTCCTCCCACTGATACCAACGATGGGACACTATTCCTCCCACTGACACCAACGATGGGACACGATTCCTTCCACTGATACCAACGATGGGACACTATTCCTCCCACTGATACCAATGATGGGACACTATTCCTTCCACTGATACCAATGATGTGACACTATTCCTCCCACTGACACCAATGATGGGACACTATTCCTTCCACTGATACCAACGATGGGACACTATTCCTTCCACTGATACCAATGATGGGACACTATTCCTCCCACTGATACCAACGATGGGACACTATTCCTCCCACTGATACCAATGATGGGTCACTATTCCTTCCACTGATACCAACGATGGGACACTATTCCTCCCACTGACACCAATGATGGGTCACTATTCCTTCCACTGATACCAACGATGGGACACTATTCCTTCCACTGATACCAACAATGGGAAACTATCCCTCTCACTGGCACCAATTATTTATTTATTTTCACTCCCACTAAACACCAAGCCTATGGCATTGTTTACTCTTACCCATGCCGGACCATTTTTGTTGCAAAGTTTCTTAGTCGGAGATCCTGCCAGTGACATCACTTCCTGTTGCCGGCTGACAACGTTAAAGGGTAACTTCCTTTTTAAAAAACAAACAAACATGTTTTACTTACCTCCTCTGTGCAGTTGTTTTTTGCACAGAGTGGCCCCCCGATCCTCCTCTTTTGGCTACCCTCAGCGGAGCTCCTGGCTCCTCCTCTTCTTTAGTGCCCCGTCGGAGAAGCGCACTTCCTTGGGGGGCACCTGTGCGGGCGCACTCATGTGTCCTACAGCTGCGTCCACTGACACAGATAGCAGGACTCGGCTCCCCCCCCCGCTGTCAATCAAATCCAATGACACGGGAGACGGTGGGCGGAGCCGTGTCCTGCTGTCTGTGTCAATGGACGCAGCAGCAGGACACGGGAGCACTGCTATCAATCTATCAAATCAGGACCGGAGACACCGGCTTGAGCTGGTGTGCTCGTCCCCGAGACAGGGACAATTGGGCTCAGGTAAGTAAAACTGGGGCGTTCAGGAACGTCCCTCAGAAGGAGGGGGATCCCGCGCGCGTGTGCTCACGCAGCGCCGTAATCCCAATGCGCTTGTGTCTCCCGGACACAGCGCATCTCCGATCGGCAGGAGGGCTCTGTGATTGGCCCTCCTGATCACATGACAGCTGTGTCCAATCACAGCCGTCATATGATGTAAATAGAGAGCCGGTTGCTAGGCGGTCGGCTCTCCTCTCCTTACACAGAAGTTGTCAGTG
This sequence comes from Rana temporaria, assembly GCF_905171775.1. NCBI lineage: Eukaryota > Metazoa > Chordata > Amphibia > Anura > Ranidae > Rana > Rana temporaria. The sequence continues at coordinate 418,323,844 of NC_053493.1, read as the reverse complement.
AGGAGAGGAGAGAGCAGCCGGCTGGTGATCAGTGAATGTGAGCTGTTTTTTTACACACTGATTACCAGCCTAGTGTCCCCACACAAGTCCCCAAAACACATGTGCCCACACAGTAAAAACACCTGTCCCCCACATATGTAACAGTAAAATCACATGTCCCAATGATCATCTGCACACATATGTCCATGATCACACAAACCAATTATTATACACTTAACGTGATTTTTTTTACCAAAAACATGTAGCAGAATACATTTTGGCTTAAAGCGGAGGTCCACCCTAAAAAAAAAAAAAAAAAAACTTAGCCAAAAAGGCTCCAAAAAATTTTAATTTTTTTTTTATACTTACCAGAAAGGGCTGTTGCTAGGCAGGTCGTCGTAATCTGCCACTTCCTATTCTGCTGTGATCTTCTCTCTTCTCCTCCTCGCGTTGCCTCCTGGGAAATGGGGAGCGATGTCTTCTCTAGGACCTGAGTGTGTGTCCCAGAGGAGAGCTGCGTATTCACAAAGCGCCGCGCGACTCGCGCATGCGCAGTAGGAAACGGGCAGTGAGGCCCCAAGGCTTCACTGCCTGTTTCCCTTAGTGAGGATGGCGGTGCAGGCAGACGATCCGAAGTACGGATCGGCCATGGGCGGCCAACATCGCAGGCATAGGGTGACCACATTTCCAAACTACCATTCAGGGACACCCTCCTTCCCAAAAATCAGCTTGTGCTGTAATGAATCACAGAACAGTGATTGGACACCAGAGGCGGGATTTATGATTTCTCCAATCAAAAGCAGGGGGAGGGATTGTGCTCCTCCAGGCATTCCCGGCCAGGACAGGTACTGTCAGTGAGTAAAGTGGTGATGTACGAAAGATTAACGCACATCGGAGAAGTGTGTTTTGGCCCTTAGCGCTGTCAGTCTACAAACAGGAAGTGCTGTTACTTTAACCAGTTGAGGACCGCCGCGCAACTATTTACGTTGACAGAATGGCACGGCTGGGCACATGGACGTACAGATACGTCCCCTTTAAGATGCCCAGGCATGGGTCGCGAGCGCGACACCGGCGGCGCGCTCACGACCAGGTCCTGTCCTCCGTGACCGCACCCGCAGACCCAATCGCCGCCGGTGTCCCGCGATCGGGCCCAGAGAGGAAGAACGGGTAGACGTAAGTGTAAACAAACCTTCCCCGTTCTTCCTAGTGTGGCTGTCAGTGATCGTCTGTTCCCTGTGTTAGGGAACGACGATCAGTGATGTCACACGCACAGCCATGCCCCCCCCCCCACAGTGAGAATCACTCTCTTAGTACACACTTAACACCAACAGCGCCCCCTCCTGGTTAACCCTTTCACTGCCAGTGTCATTTTCACAGTATCAGTTCATTGTTATAGCACTTTTCGCTGTGAAAATTACAATGGTCCCAAAAATGTGTCAAAAGTGTCCGATGTGTCCGCCATAATGTCGCAGTCACGAAAAAAATCGCTGATCGCCGCCATTAGTAGTAAAAAAAAAATATTAATAAAAATGCCATAAAACTATCCCCTATTTTGTAAACGCTATAAATTTTGCGCAAACGCTTATTGCGTTTTTTTTTTAACAAAAATATGTAGAAGAATACGTATCGGCCTAAACTGAGGGAAACATTATTTTTATATATATTTTGGGGGGATATTTATTCTAACAAAAAGTAAAAAATATTGCTTTTTTTTTTTTTTTTTAATTGTCGCTCTATTTTTGTTTATAGCGCAAAAAATAAAAACCGCAGAGGTGATCAAATACCACCAAAAGAAAGCTCTATTTGTGGGGAAAAAAGGACGCCAATTTTGTTTGGGAGCCACGTCGCACGGCCGCGCAATTGTCAGTTAAAGCGACGCAGTGCCGAATCGCAAAAAGGTGCCTGGTCCTTTACCTGCATATTGGTCAGGGTCTTTAGTGGTTAAGAGAAAAAAAATTGAAACAATTAAAAAAAAACAAAAAAAAACAATTTGCTTCATAAATCTGCGTGAAGTGAGACAAGATGGAAAGCATAATTAAAAACAAAAAAACAAATATTTAAGGCCGATTAAATTTTTGGCGTGCGCCGTAATGAATTGCGTTAAGGCAGCCCATTGAAATGAATGGTCTCTCAACGCACCAAAACATCCCGAAAAAAATGCGTGCTGCGACACGCGTGCGTTCGTCTTTTTTGAATTGGCTTGAAGCACCGGAAGGCAACAACGTAAGTTACGGCATCGCAATGGTGTAAATAGGGGTTTATCTATTATTCTTTTTTTCTTTTTTTTATGCCCAGGATCAACTCATTATAAGTATTTATATTGCTACAATGTATTTTGTATTTATTATAAGATTTTACGGATTGCGTGGAGTAAACTGCCGAGCGCAGCAGGAACGTGTAAATAGTATAATAATAATAATGGCCTAGATTCAGGTAGTTTTGCGCCCTCTTACGGAGGCGCAGCCTACCGTTTTTACGCTACGCCTCCGTAAAAATTACGTGCGCTACGCTTCATTCACGAAGCAGTAGCTCCGTAATTTGCGGGGGCGCTCCGTAAAACTGGCCGGCGTAAGCGCGCGTAATTTAAATGATCCCGTAGGGGGCGTGGATCATTTAAATTAGGCGCGTTCCCGCGCCGAACGCAGTCCGCATGCTCCGTCGGGAAACTTTCCCGACGTGCATTGCGGCAAATGACGTCGCAAGGACGTCATTTACTTCAACGTGAACGTAAATGGCGTCCAGCGCCATTCACAATTCACTTACGCAAACGACGTAATTTTCAAAAATCGCGACGCGGGAACGACGGGTATACTTAGCATTGGCTGCCCCTGCTAATAGCAGGAGCAGCCTTACGCAGAAGCCGACGAACGCAAACGACGTAAAATGCGAACGCCGGGCGCGCGTACGGTTGTGAATCGGCGTGAGTATGCAATTTGCATACTCTACGCTGACCACTACGGGAACGCCACCTAGCGGCCAGCGTAAGAATGCAGCCTACGATACGACGGCATAAGAGCCTTATGCCACGCATATCTTAGGCTGCAGTCGGCGTATCGAGCTTTCTGAATACAGAAAAGTCGATACACCGGCGCAAATTAGCAATTACGCTGCGTATCTACGGATACGCAGGCGTAATTGCTACCTGAATCTACCCCAATAATGACACTACATGGAAAGAAACACACCGAGTGTTAATTATTTTTTTTGTGTTTGCTATGTATGTATTGTTGTTTGATCCGAATAAATCCTTTTATCATTTTGCAGATGTGGCGTATTCATTTCAATACAAAAATAAAACCCCCCCCCCTTTTTTTTTTTGCTAGCTAATTGATACAGCGCCTTGAAAAAGTATTCATACCCCTTGAAATTTTCCCACATTTTGACACGTTTTAACCAAAAACGTAAATGTATTTTATTTGGATTTTATGTGAGAGACCAGTGATGGCACTCCAGATGTTTTGGAACTACATTTCCCATGATGCTCCACTACACTGCAGAGTGCATGAGATATCATGGGAGATGTAGTTCCAAAACATCTGGGGTTCCAAGGATCACCATCACTCTGATGGACCAACACAAAGTGGCACATAATTGTGAAGTGGAAGGAAAATGATAAATGGTTTTAATTTTTTTTTATAAATATGTGAAAAGTGTGGGGGGGGGGCATTTGTATGGCGCCCCCTTTACTCTGATATCCCGTACTAAAATCTAGAGGAACCAATTGCCTTCAGAAGTCACCTAATTAGTAAACAGAGTCCACCTGTGTGTCATTTAATCTCAGTATAAATACAGCTGTTCTGTGAAGCCCTCAGATCTTTGTTAGAGAGCCTTAGTGACTAAACAGCATCATGAAGGCCCAAGGAACACACCAGACAGGTCAGGTTGTGGAGAAGTATAAAGCAGGGTTGGGTTATAAAAAAAAATCTCCCAAGCTTTGAAGATCTCACGGAGCTTCTGTTCAATCCATCATCGGAAAATGGAAAGAGTATGGACACAACCGCAAACCTACCAAGACATGGCCGTCCCCCTAAACTGACCGGGCCGGGCAAGGAGAGCATTCATCAGAGAAGCAGCCAAGAGGCCCATGGTAACTCTGGAGAAGCTGCAGAGATCCACAGCTCAGGGGGGGAGAATCTGTCCACAGGACAACTATTAGTGGTCTCTCCACAAATCTGCCCTTTATGGAAGAGTGACAAGAAGAAAGACATTGGAGAAAGAAAGACATAAGAAGTCCTGTTTGCAGTTTGTGAGAAGCCATGTGGGGGAGGGGACACAGCAAACATGTGGGAGAAGGGGCTCTGGTCACATGACACCAAAATTCAACTTTTTGGCCTAAAAGCAAAACGCTATGTGTGGGGAAACTAACACTGCACATCACCCTAGCGGGTGGGAGCGCCCCCTAGCGGTCATCGCAAGAATGCAGCCTAAAATATGCGTGGCATAAGAGCCTTATGCCACGCAGATTTTAGGCTGCAGTCGGCGTTACGATGTTCCTGAATCAGGAGAACTCGTAACGCCGGGGCAAGTAAGCAATTGCGCTGTGTAACCTATGGTTACACAGGCGCAATTGCTTCTTGAATCTGGGCCAATATTTTTTACTTTTTGCTATAATAAATATCCCCCAAAAATATTTAAAAAAAAAAAATTTCCTCAGTCTAGGCCGATACGTATTCTTCTACATATTTTTGAAAAAAAAAATCGCAATAAGCGACTGGTTTGCGCAAAAGTTATAGCGCCTACAAAATAGGGGACAGAATTATTATTTTTTTTATTATTATTTTTTTTACTAGTAATGGCGGCGATCTGTGATTTTTATAGGGACTGCGACCTTATGGCGGACACATCGGACACTTTTGACACATTTTTTGGGACCAATCACATTTATACAGCGATTAGTGCTATAAATATGCACTGATTACTGTATAAATGTGACTGGCAGGGAAGGGGTTAACACTAGGGGGCGAGGAAGGGGTTAATTGTGTACCCTGCATAGTGTTTCTAACTGTGGGGGGAGGTGACTGACTGGGGGAGGTGACCGATCTGTGTCCCTATGTACAAGGGACACAGCATCAGTCTCCTCTTTTCCTGACAGGACGTGGATTTCTGTGTTTACACACCATCATTACACACAGAGATCCACGTCCTTATCTGTTTAACCGCCGATCGCAGGTGCCTGGTGGACATCGCGGCCGCCAGGCATGCGCACCGGCATCTCAGTGATGCGTCGGGGGCGCGCATCTAAAGACGTCCTTCTGGCAATTGAGAGCCACCTTGAGGCTGTCTTTCTACAATAGGCGGGATCTCAAGTGGTTAAAGTGATTGTAAACTCTGTTATGCCCCTTTTAGACCCCTTTCACACTGGAGGCGATTTTCAGGCGCTTTAACAGTAAAAATAGCGTCTGAAAAATGCCTCGTCTGCAGTCCCTGTGTGAAAGCCCCAAGGGCTTTCACATTGGGGCGATGTGCTGGCAGGACATTAGAAAAAATCCTGCAAGCAGCTTCTTTGGGGTGCTTTAGGAGTGGTGTATACACCGCACCCAATGTTATTACAAGCAGCGGGAGGGGATGCCCCCCCCCCCTCCACCCACCTTCTGCCACTCACCTGGGCTCTCCCGTCCCACAGGGAGACCCGAGCGACAAGCTGGCACGTCCGCCGGCTGGCCGGAGACCCAAACAAAGCCGGAATCAGCTTTGATTGGGTCTCGGATGTAGTAACCCGGAAGTGACGTCACCTCCAGTTTACTCGGGAGCCAACGGCGAGAGTTTTTAAAAACAAATCTATATAATTCAAAAATGCTGATCCTGACATTTTGAATACTTTCATATGCAGGGGAGGGGTTTGGGGTCTTATAGATCCCTCCATAAAGAGGACCTGTCACTGTCTATTACTGTCACCAGGGATGTTTCCTTGTGACAGCAATAAATGTGATAAAAATATAAAAATTAAATGGACATTGTAGAAAAAAAATAAGAAAAACAAATACTTTTTTTAAAGCACCCCAAGCCCTGCGTGCCAAAACAAACGCATACAGAACTTGCGCCCGCGAAGGTAAACGGCGTTCAAACCACACATGTGAGGTAACGCCGTATCGTTAGAGCGAAAGCAATCATTCTAGCACTAGACCTTCTCTGTAACTATAAACAGGTAACCATTCAAAAAATGTTAAAGCGTCACCTATGGAGATATTTAAGTACTGTAGTTTGTCGCCATTGCACAAGTGTGCGCAATTTAAAGGCATGACATGTTAGGTATCTATTTACTCGTGGTAACATCATCTTTCACATTATAGAAAAAAATTGGGCTAACTTTTCTTTTTTCTTTTTCAATTTATTAAAGTGTAATTTTTTCCAAAAAATTAAAGACCGCTGTGCAAATACTGTATGACGAAAAATATTGCAACAACCACCATTTTATTCTCTAGGGTCTCTGCTAAAGATATATATATATATATATATATAGGGGCAGATCCTCGTACAGCGGCGCATTTATGCGCCGGGCATAGCGTATCTAAGATACACTACGCTGCCGTAACTTTTTTTTTTTTTCTGAATCCACAAAGAACTTGCGCCGTAAGTTACGGCGGCGTAGTGTATCTTTGGCGCCGTAAGGGCGCGGAATTCAAATGGATGTAATGGGGGCGTGTTTTATGTAAATACTAGGGTTGTCCAGATACCGATACCAGTATCGGTATCGGGACCGATACCGAGTATTTGCGCTAGTACTCGTGCAAATACTCCCGATACCAAAATAGAATACTTTTTTTTTAATTTATTTTTTGTGACATCGAACACAAATTGGATGGCACCATTGGATGGCACTGATAGGTGGCACTGGCATTGATTGGGTGGCACTGATGAGATGCACTAATAAGCTGCCTCCCTGCACTGATGCACTAATGGGCACTGATCTGCACTGATAGGTGGCACTGGCTAGCTGCACGTTTGGGCACTGGCACCGATGAGCTGCACTGACAGTGATCACTCCTTCAATGATATGTAGTTTTCCAGTACCGTATGCTAAAAAACAGCCCCACACCATGATGTACCAGTTCTTCATAATTCTAAAGAAAATATCTTTGGTCTGTATTGTGGTTTGAAAACGGTCACATGACATTAAAAAAAAGTATCGGTATTCGGTATCGGCGACTACTTGAAAAAAAGTATCGGTACTTGTACTCGGTCCTAAAAAAGTGGTATCGGGACAACCCTAGTAAATACGATGTGACCCGACGTAAACAACGTTTTTTTTTAACTGCGCATGCGCCGTCCGTGGGGGTATCCCTGTGCACATGCTCGAAATTAACCCGGAACAAGCCAATGCTTCCGACGGTGACGTCATTCTACGCAAATCCCTATTCGCGAACGACTTACGCAAACGACGTAAAAATTTCAAAATTCTACGCGGGAACGACGGCCATACTTGAGTACTCCTCATAACAGCAGCTTTAACTATACGCCGGAAAAAGCCGAACGCAAACGACGTAAAAAAATGCGCCGGCCGGACCTACGTTCGTGGATCGCCGTAACTAGCTAATTTGCATACTCGACGCGGAATTCGACGGAAACGGCACCTTGCGGCCGCCGAAAAATTGCAGCTTAGATCCGACGGCGTACTAAGACGTACGCCTGTCGGATCTAGCCGAGATGCCGTCGTATCTTGTTTTGTGGATTCAAAACAAAGATACGACGCGCAAAATTTGAAATTACGCGGTGTATCAAGAGATACGCCGGCGTAATACCTTTGTGGATCTGTCTAATAATGTGTAGGGGGTTCTAAGTAATTTTCTAGCTAAAAATACAGATTTTAACTTGTAAGGAACAAATGTCAGAAAAAAGGCCTGGTCTTCAAGTGGTCCAATACCCCCGCCCTACAGAAGCATGGACCTTTTTATCTCCCTGACCATCACCTCCTGATCTTCACAGCCATCAATTATCACAGAGAATCAAACATCACATTACAAAAAATCTCTTCTGAATTATTTATTAATAAATGTATACAGATAGATGGACCGTCACCGAGATTTACTGCCATATTCTTTATATGATATGGGATGTATAATACACTATAAAGAGAAGAAATAGAAAAAGCTTCTAAAATCAAAATAAATCAGATAATAACCCATCACCATGGCTCCTGTAAGGTGTCGTGTTTATCCTCATCAGATATTTTTCCTGCTTCTTCTTACTGACAGTTGGTACATTTCCTGACATGTGGAAGCTCCTCCCTGCACACACACCTATCAGCTAGACATGTGCACTGCCGGAAAATGTGTTCGTTTTCGTATCAAATGTTTTTCGGGTCATTCATTATGATCAAAATTTGTAAATTCTAAAATTCGTAAATTCATAAATCCCAAAATTCAAACATTTGGAAATTCATAAATTCGAAAACTCGGAAATGAAAAAATACGATAATAAGAGAGAAAGTACAAAAATTCGAAAGAACGAAAATTCTAAATAATAACTAAATAACTAACTAACTATTCAATTATATGTATTGGAATTTCCTTTCAAATGTAACTGTTATGCCGCGTACACACGATCGGTCTGATGGACCGTTTTCATCAGACGAACCGATCGTGTGTGGGCCCCATCAGTTTTTTTCCCATCGGTGAAAATACGTATAATCTGTTTTAAAATTATCTGATGGTTAAAAAACCGATAGAAAAAAATGATCGTCTGTGGGGAAATCCATCGGTTAAAAATCGACGCATGCTCAGAATCAAGTCGACGCATGCTCGGAAGCATTGAACTTCATTTTTCTCGGCACGTCGTTGTGTTTTACGTCACCGCGCTCTGACACGATCGTTTTTTTTAACTGATGGTGTGTAGGCAAGACTGATGAAAGTCGGCTTCATCGGATATCTGATGAAAAAATCCATCAGACCGTTTTCATCGGATGAACCGATCGTGTGTACAGGGCGTTAGTCATCGTAACGAATACGAATTCATCCGAAGTTATGAATTATCCGAAATAACGAATGCCACATCTAAACAGATGGAACGGAATTAATTAATAATAAGAAGAATGTTTTTGTTATTATTATTGCTATTTTTTTTTATCAATTTGTTACGTTCCATTCGTTTTAGATGCGCCATTCGTTATTTCGGATAATTTGTAACTTCGGATAAATTTGTATTCGTTACGATCACTAACAGCCAAATTTGAAAGGAAATTCCAATACCTATAATTTATTCGTTAGTAATAGTTAAGTTATTATTAGTTAGTTATTTTTTCAGATTTTAAAATTTTTGTTCTTATTTTTTTTTTTTTTCCATATTTTCGCTCTTGTGAATTTTTCCAGATTTTTGTATTTCCAAAATTTCGGGATTTTCATATTTAGAATTTACGAATATTCAGAAAAATTCGTTAAACAGGCTTTTAGCATCGCTTTACTGTCGTTTTAGCGGGGGCAGGGGCGCTTTATGAGCGATGTATACACCCCTCCTACAGCGCCTCCAAGATGCTGCTTGCAGGACTTTTTTTAATATTCCGCAAGCGGATCGCTCCAGTGTGAAAGCACTCGGGATTTCACATTGGAGTGACAGGAGAAGCGCTTTACAGGCGTTATTTTTAGCGCTATAGCGCCTGTGAAGTGCCTCAGTGTGAAAGAAGCCTTACAGAACCGGTATAAAAGGATACAAGAGATATGACAGAGCTAAAACAATCCATAACACACATCATCGGGAAGTGCGGTCAGTGGTCGTTACATTTGTATCTGCTGGTGGTCAGCGCCCCATGGGGAGGACACACTCCTTTCACATTGTCTCATATGCTGTGATCAATACCAGGAGTGCCTCTGTTCACCTGTGAACTACAGAACAACTCCCCCATGTTTTAGGACATGAAGGTGTTAAGTAGTCCTAAGACTTCCTAGAGTGACAACATTTCATCTCTATAGATACAGTGGAGAGAGTGAGAGTTGTCACCGTAGGACAGGGAGTGTGTTCCTGGCAGGATCACCAGGTGAAAATGAAGTAATGAAAAGGAAAAAGTCATGAAAAGGAAAACAAATGCAGCCACCACATGTAAGGACTGGTAAACTACACTGTATGAGATTTTTGTGTTTGGATTTGGATACATTTTAACACTTCAATCAAATAGTTAACACTTAACCCTTTATCTTAATTTCCTTCTTCTAACCCCTGAAAATGAAATAAGCCCCAGAAAACTCTCATTCATATTACTGAGTAGTGTTGCTCAGGAATATTGCGTATTGCGTATGGCATATTCGAGTATTCGCAAATATCTCGAATTTCGCGGCCAATATTCGCTATTCCGAATATTCGTGATATTTTATAAAAAAAAAAAAATTGCGAAATTTCGCTAATGCGATTTTTTTTTTGCGATTTTTTTTATTTTATTTTTTATTTTTTTGGTGATTGGCTCTGATGCAAAAGAAGGGCGGAGAAAGTATTCTCGAATATTCGGAATATTTTATCAAAAAAAAAAATGTTGTGAAATATTCTATTTCCGAATATTCGAGAATACTTTCTCCGCCCTTCTTTTGCATCAGAGCCAATCACCAAAAAAAAAAAAATTCTATATACTCTATATACAGACAGGAAAAAGTATTCATACCCCTCTATATACAGACAGGAAAAAGTATTCATACCCCTCTATATACAGACAGGAAAAAGTATTCATACCCCTCTATATACAGACAGGAAAAAGTATTCATACCCCTCTATATACAGGAAAAAGTATTCATACCCCTCTATACACAGAGACAGGAAAAAGTATTCATACCCCTCTATATACAGGAAAAAGTATTCATACCCCTCTATATACAGGAAAAAGTATTCATACCCCTCTATATACAGGAAAAAGTATTCATACCCCTCTATATACAGGAAAAAGTATTTATACCCCTCTATATACAGGAAAAAGTATTCATACCCCTCTATATACAGGAAAAAGTATTCATACCCCTCTATATACAGACAGGAAAAAGTATTCATACCCCTCCATATACAGGAAAAAGTATTTATACCCCTCTATATACAGACAGAAAAAAGTATTCATACCCCTCTATATACAGGAAAAAGTATTTATACCCCTCTATATACAGGAAAAAGTATTCATACCCCTCTATACACAGGAAAAAGTATTCATACCCCTCTATAGACAGAGACAGGAAAAGTATTCATACCCCTCTATACACAGAGACAGGAAAAAGTATTCATACCCCTCTATACACAGAGACAGGAAAAAGTATTCATACCCCTCTATACACAGAGACAGGAAAAAGTATTCATACCCCTCTATATACAGGAAAAAGTATTCATACCCCTCTATATACAGGAAAAAGTATTCATACCCCTCTATACACAGGAAAAAGTATTCATACCCCTCTATAGACAGAGACAGGAAAAAGTATTCATACCCCTCTATACACAGAGACAGGAAAAAGTATTCATACCCCTCTATAGACAGAGACAGGAAAAGGTATTCATACCCCTCTATACACAGAGACAGGAAAAAGTATTCATACCCCTCTATATACAGAGACAGGAAAAAGTATTCATACCCCTCTATAGACAGAGACAGGAAAAAGTATTCATACCCCTCTATGCACAGAGACAGGAAAAAGTATTCATACCCCTCTATACACAGAGACAGGAAAAAGTATTCATACCCCTCTATAGACAGAGACAGGAAAAAGTATTCATACCCCTCTATAGACAGAGACCGGAAAAAGTATTCATACCCCTCTATATACAGAGACAGGAAAAAGTATTCATACCCCTCTATACACAGACAGGAAAAAGTATTCATACCCCTCTATAGACAGAGGCAGGAAAAAGTATTCATACCCCTCTATATACAGACAGGAAAAAGTATTCATACCCCTCTATACACAGAGACAGGAAAAAGTATGCATACCCCTCTATAGACAGACAGGAAAAAGTATTCATACCCCTCTATACACAGAGACCGGAAAAAGTATTCATACCCCTCTATAGACAGAGACAGGAAAAAGTATTCATACCCCTCTATACACAGAGACAGGAAAAAGTATTCATACCCCTCTATACACAGAGACAGGAAAAAGTATTCATACCCCTCTATACACAGAGACAGGAAAAAGTATTCATACCCCTCTATACACAGGTAAAAGTTTATCAAAAAAAAATGTTGTGAAATATTTTGACAACTGTATTCGCGAATACCCGATTTCCGGGTATGAATACTTTTTCCTGTCTCTGTCTATAGAGGGGTATGAATACTTTTTCCTGTCTCAGTGTATAGAGGGGTATGAATACTTTTTCCTGTCTATAGAGGGGTATGAATACTTTTTCCTGTCTGTGTATAGAGGGGTATGAATACTTTTTCCTGTCTCTGTGTATAGAGGGGTGTGAATACTTTTTCCTGTCTCTGTCTATAGAGGGGTATGAATACTTTTTCCTGCCTCTGTCTATAGAGGGGTATGAATACTTTTTCCGGTCTCTGTCTATAGAGGGGTGTGAATACTTTTTCCTGTCTGTATATAGAGGGGTATGAATACTTCTTCCTGTCTGTATATAGAGGGGTATGAATACTTTTTCCTGTCTGTGTATAGAGGGGTATGAATACTTTTTCCTGTCTCTGTGCATAGAGGGGTATGAATACTTTTTCCTGTCTCTGTCTATAGAGGGGTATGAATACTTTTTCCTGTCTATAGAGGGGTATGAATACTTTTTCCTGTCTGTGTATAGAGGGGTATGAATACTTTTTCCTGTCTCTGTGTATAGAGGGGTGTGAATACTTTTTCCTGTCTCTGTCTATAGAGGGGTATGAATACTTTTTCCTGCCTCTGTCTATAGAGGGGTATGAATACTTTTTCCGGTCTCTGTCTATAGAGGGGTGTGAATACTTTTTCCTGTCTGTATATAGAGGGGTATGAATACTTCTTCCTGTCTGTATATAGAGGGGTATGAATACTTTTTCCTGTCTGTGTATAGAGGGGTATGAATACTTTTTCCTGTCTCTGTGCATAGAGGGGTATGAATACTTTTTCCTGTCTCTGTCTATAGAGGGGTATGAATACTTTTTCCTGTCTCTGTATATAGAGGGGTATGAATACTTTTTCCTGTCTCTGTGTATAGAGGGGTATGAATACTTTTTCCTGTCTGTGTATAGAGGGGTATGAATACTTTTTCCTGTCTCTGTCTATAGGGGGGTATGAATACTTTTTCTTGTCTCTGTGTATAGAGGGGTATGAATACTTTTTCCTGACTCTGTGTATAGAGGGGTATGAATACTTTTTCCTGTCTCTGTGTATAGAGGGGTATGAATACTTTTTCCTGTGTATAGAGGGGTATGAATACTTTTTCCTGTGTATAGAGGGGTATGAATACTTTTTCCTGTGTATAGAGGGGTATGAATACTTTTTCCTGTCTGTATATAGAGTATATAGAATTTTTTTTTTTTGGTGATTGGCTCTGATGCAAAAGAAGGGTGGAGAAAGTATTCGCGAATATTCGGAAATAGAATATTCGCGAATACTTTCTCCACCCTTTTTTTGCATCAGAGCCAATCAGAGTTGTCAAAATCTCGCAATCAATTTCGCATTCGCATTTGCGAAATTTCGATAAAATATTCCGAATATTCTATTTCCGAATATTCGAGAATACTTTCTCCGCCCTTCTTTTGCATCAGAGCCAATCACCAAAAAAAAAAAAAAAATCGCAAAAAAAAAAAATCGCAAAATCGCATTAGCGAAATTTCGCAATTTTTTTGTTTTTTATAAAATATCACGAATATTCGATTTTAGCGAATATTTCACAAATATTCGGCTATATATTCGTGATATATCGCGAAATCGAATATGGCGTATTCCGCTCAACACTACACTGGAAGTGATCACCATACACTCCCCAATGCTGAGATCTGTTAGTGACAAGAATTTGGTGTTGGGAACGAGATTCAGATTTCTGTATTGTCAGCAGATTCTGGGCAGATTTCCTGCTGTATTATAATTCCTCACAGCCCCCCTTCCCCAGATATAGTCACATGACCATCCCCCAAACCTAATATAGCATGGAGGGGCTCAGTGAAGGTGGTGGTGAAGGTGTGGAGGTGTCTGATTGGGTCACACAGATCATAAAAGAAGATCTGCCCGGCCTCATAATTCAGAGAGATCCTGACTCTGTTACTGGAGAGACCGGGAGATATTCTGATCTCTTTACTGTCATGTATTATGAAATACTGATTATTATATCTGAACAAACACCAGGACTTCTTATTATTTCCAATCCTTGACTCCTCTCCTCTCCTCTCTATACTGGGATAACACATCCCGACAAACCAACACTCTGATTTACTGACATCCACTTCCCAGTAATGTCGCCCCGAGGAAAATCTCCTGCTGCTTAATACATTACTATAACCCTGAAATCTCTCCGGTGTTTCTGGACGATTCTGCTCTATATCTGACAAGGATACAGTTTTCATGTCATCTGATATCTGTAGATAATTACTAGCTGTGTTCACATCCAGTAATATGTCTGAAGCTTCCTGTATATTGAAGAATACATTTACCTCTTTTATCATATGAGATAACCCTGTGTGTAATGTGTGTGAGATTCCAGACACATCCAGATCCCCTCCATCATGGAGGAGTCTATCATGTCTCTCTCTGTCCTCATTATCTCCCTCCTCAGTATCACACAAGACCCCTGTGTCTGATTCCTGTAGGACAGTCAGTGGGTCAGTCATGTTACACAGCTCCTCAATGTCCTCCATCTTCCTGGACAGATCCTCCTTCTTTATTTCCAGCTGATCAATCAAATCGGATAATGAGAGGGAGATCCGCTCTTCCTGGCTGGAGATGTTCCTCCGGACTCTCTTCTCCAGGTCCTCCAGATGTCTCCTGAGCTCTATGAACAGGGAAGTGACTCTCTCTGTTAGACCGGCTGATTTTTCTTGTACTCTTCCCTTACGTTCCTGCAGACTCCGGACTCTTTGCTCAATCTCCTTTCTATTAGAAATCAGTTTCCTGCAGAACATTTCTGAATTTCTGTTTTTTATTCTCAGAGGCCTCATCCAGAGTCTCCACCTTGTGTCCCCGGTGTTCTCCATCCAGCCTGCAGGACACACAGATACAGGCAGAGTCCTCAGTGCAGTAATATTTAAGAAGTTCTCTATGGATGGAGCATTTTCTGTTCTCCATGGAAGTGGTGGGATCAGTTAGGACATGTTCTGGTGACTTGCTGTGGACTCTCAGGTGATCATTACATAGAGAAGCTTCACACAGCAGACAGGATTTAACAGCAGGTACAGGAGAGTGAATACATTGTGTACAGAAGATTCCAGTCTCCTTCTTATCTGGCTGAGTAGATCGGAAAGTCTCCACTATGTTACGTAGTGTTATGTTCCTCTGCAGTACAGGCCGATCCCGGAACTCTTCTCTGCACTCAGGACAGGAATAACCTCCAGACCCCTCCTGTGTATCCAACACACGATCAATACAGACCCGGCAGAAGTTGTGACCACATCTCAGGTTTACAGGATCTGTATAAATGCTCAGACAGATGGAACAGTCCAACTCCTGTCTCAGATCAGAAGACGCCATCGCTGACAGCAGAAGAGAGAAACGAAACTGAAATTCTCAGCTGAAAATCTGAAGGGCGTATCATAGTTCTATGTACAGGGTGGGGCTGTGCTGGTCTTGCAGCTTTTATCTGCTGTTTGTACATAAAGTACGTACAAAGTTCATTCTTAAAGAATATGCCCAGACAAACTTTTTTCCTTAGTTTTGAATACAATGGGGAAGGATCAGAACTCCTATCAAGTCTTTCCTGCTATCTGGGGCTCCGTTGTAGAAATAGAGCTAGAACTCCAAACCCCTGTAAACTGTTTTTTATTTTTGTTCCTGTTACATATTTTCCATCCTGCCGCATTAAAGTCCCAAGAGGAGAATTAATAGAATAGAACCGTTGTTAGCAGGACAGGAAGTGGAAAAATCTCTCTTATGCCACTTATAGACGATCGGAAATTCCGACAACAAAACCGTGGATTTTTTTCCGAAGGTTGTTGGCTCAAACTTGTCTTGCATACACACGGTCGCACACATGTTTTGGAAATTCGAACGCCAAGAACATGGAGACGTACAAGACGTACGACGGCACTATTAAAGGGAAGTTCAATGCCAGTCGTGTTAGTAGAAGTTTGATGAGAGACGATTCGCGCATTTCAGCCTCGTGCTTTTCAGTCCGTTACAGCGTGACGAATGTGCTATCTCCATTAAGAACGCTAGTTTTACCAGACCGAGCGCTTCTGTCTCGTACTTGATTCAGAGCATACGTGGAATTTTATGCGTTGGATTGTCCACACGTGATCGGAATTTACGAGAACGGATTTTGTTGTCGGAAAATTTGAGAACCAGCTCCGATGGAGCCTACACACGGTCGGATATTCCAACAAAAAGCTCCCATCGAGCATTTGTTGTCGGAAATTCCGACCGTGTGTACGCGGCATAACAGTGTCCTAGATAGCAGCAAAAAATGTTTTAGATTTAGATTTTTTAGCTTGACATACATTTTATATCATTGCCTGCAAGTGTGTCCTGTTTTTTCCAACTATAGTGACTTTTATATGCCATTTTCTTACATTTCTTCTTCACATTGAGTGAATAACCATTGACGTGTATGGTTTTTTTTGTTTTCTGATGCTCTGTTTTGGTGAAAAATATTTTGTAATATTTTGGCGCCTGCAGCTTTTTGGTGTGTGCCCTTGCTTGCATTGTGTGAGAACCCTGTGCCCAGGTTGCAGGTCGGCATCTGGAGGATCTGACTCTTGTTTAACTCATGATCGATCTTTTTAGGAACTACTGCAATTTCATCTGAAGACACTGATGCCGCGTACACACGATAATTTTTCGAAATGAAAAAAATGTCGTTTTTAAAAAATGTCATTTAAAATGATCGTGTGTGGGCTTCACATCGTTTTTCGGGTTCTGAAAAACGACAAAATTTTTTTTCGAACATGCTGCATTTTTTAACGACGTTTTAAACAATGTCGTTTTTCGGGTTGTAAAAAATGATCGTGTGTGGGCTAAAACGATGTTAAAAACCTGCGCATGCTCAGAAGCAAGTTATGAGACGGGAGCTCTCGTTCTGGTAAAACTAGCGTTCGTAATGGAGTAAGCACATTCATCACGCTGTAACAGACAGAAAAGCGTGAATCGTCTTTTACTAACACGGAATCAGCTAAAGCAGCCCCAAGGGTGGGGTCATCCGCATGGAACTTCCCCTTTAGAGTGCCAACGTACGTGTTGTACGTCACCGCGCTTTGCTAGAGCATTTTTTTAAAAACGATGGTGTGTGGGCAACGTCGTTTTAATGATGAAGTTGGAAAAACGTAGTTTTTTCTACATGACGAAAAACTGCGGCATTACGCATTTGAATCCATGATTTTAGCACATGTCCCAGCTCTTCAGCATGAACAACGACCCAAAGATTGGTGGGTCCCCAGGGTACAGCGAAACATTATTTGGTAAGGGGAGTGACCTGTCGCCAAGTGTGATGTATGATTGTACTTCCAGACCACAGTAATGAACCCATCTCTTCCACTCCTCATGGGCTAGGACCCTCAGCATCTGGATCAGTGTGCGGTAAAACCTCTGACATGTCCCTATAGCCTTTGAGTGCTGTGTGTCTTCCTGATGCCCAGTGAGCGGCACCACTCATGGAAAACCTTTGTATCTTGTGGGCAGGCATTTCGGGGGCAAAAGTAATTCCACATTATCTGGGATGTGGTCATGTGTTGGCATGATTTCTGCAAAATTGATCGAATGGTCCACCATGACCAATATGGGGGGATATTCATCTTCAGATGGTTCAGGAAGTCAACAGCTGGTACTTCAAGTAGAGTAAGTCTGTTCCAGGTCCTGGCTGGGTCCGCTTCTTTTGACATTGAGCAGATCACACAGTGTTGACAGACTTGCTCGAGCAACTGGAACAGTCCCATGCACATGGCTTGCCTCATGCAGGTGACTTTGTGGGAAAAAAACTCCACCAATGGAAGAAATGGCCGCTCACCTCCCAACGGGGACCCTTGATTACAGAGGGTCATACACGCTTTACCTTAAAGGGTGTTATAAGAAGTATGGACAGTCGGCAGTATTGGGAACAGATCCTGGTCTAAACTTGCAAGCTCCTCTCGGTCTGCTGGACGAGTGCTCAAATACCAGATAAAAAGGAACCCGTCTCCAGAGCCACAGAATTCATGCAAATAAAAATATATATAGTGCTCTCTGCAAAAATAGGCTTAGACCAAGATCTGTGAGCATGTGCTGAGGAAAAGACCTGGCAGTTGCTGCCCAAAAGGCACATGTGCTTCTTTGGGCCTTGTACTTCCTGTTCTCACCTTCAGGGTTCCTTGGTGCTCTGCCACAAGGGATGCCCACCCGTCAAGTCGACCTCCAACCAGATACTTGACACCACCTCTGGTTTAATCTGGAACCCCTTCCTGGTCAGCTTGGGTTCTCTATCTTGCTGTGGTTGGACCAGAGAGTATCATGACATCTGCTACCTGGTTGCCCTTCCCTGGGTGATAGTGTAGGAAGAACTTAAACTTCACCAGCCAGGCTACCCACTGATGCTCTAAGGCAGAGGTCTCCAAACTGTGGCCCTTTGCTTGCTTTTACCTGGCCCTTGAGGCACTGTTTCATCCACTGATACCAACAATGGGACACAATTCCCTCCAATGACACCGATAATCGGGCACAATTCCTCCCAATGTCACCAACAATGGGGCTCAATGACACCAATGATTGGGCACAATTCCTCCCAGTGACACCCACAATGAGGCACAACATTTCTCCCACTGAAATAAACAATTGGGGATTATTTTTTCCCACTGACATCTGGACCATTTCTACTCCCAATGGCCACAGTCCGGCCCCCCGTAAAGTCTGAAGGACAGTAAACTGGCCCTTTGTTTGTAAAGTTTGGAGACACCTGCTCTAAGGCTAACAGTTTGGTGATCTGTAGGTGCACCGAGGGGTTATTATAAGTACAGACCTCAAATTGTACTCTATTGGGTATTCTGCATAGTGTTTGGGGATTTTCCACACCAGAGATAACAGCTAGAATGACCTGTAACTCACAGAGTTTCCCTCAGTGGTGTGCAAGCTGTGACTAGTGTAAGTGAAAACACTTTCCCACAACAGTCCTGGACTTGCAAGGGCACAGCCCCTAGGCCTGGGTACTGGCATCTGACTTAAAGGGTCACTAAAGGAAAAAAATGTTTTTTGCTGAAATGACTGTTTACAGGGTATAGAGACATAATAGTTAACTGATTCCTTTTAAAAATGGTTAAAAATAGATAAAAACCAATCATATAATGTACCTGCAGTTTAGTTTCGTTTTTGCTGTTGTTTTCTGGTTCTCTGATGTACAGAGACAAAGAGCCAATAGAGGGCAGTGAAGGTTTTGCAAAACGAAACTGGATTGGTGCTGAGGGGTTTTAGACACACCTCCTTGATTAGTCACCACAGTGAGAAAGCTCCCAGTACTGTGGTGATCAGGAAACAGACAACCAGGAAGTGTCCAGAACAGAGAGGAATTACAGCAACATCAGAGCAAAAACGAACAATGAGGACATGAAACCAGGACTGCAGTAAGGTAAAGGAAGCTATTTAGCTAAAAAAAAAAAAAAATCCTTTAGTGACCCTTTAACCACTTCCCGACCTCCGCATGTAAATGTACGTCCACAATATGGCACGTACAGGCACATGGGCGTACATGTACGTCCTTGCCTATTAGCGGGTGGGGGGTCCGATCGGGACCCCCCCCCTGCTACATACGGCGGTCGGGTTCGCTCGGGGAGCGATCCGGGACCACGGCGCGGCTATTTGTTTATAGACGCTCCGCCGCGATCACTCCCCGGAGCTGAAGAAAGGGGAGAGACGTATGTAAACACGGCTTCCCCGTGCTTCACTGTGGCGGCTGCATCGATCGCGTCATTCCCTTTATAGGGGAGACACAATCGATGACGTCACACCTACAGCCACACCCCCCTACAGTTGTAAACACACACTAGGTGAACCCTAACTCCTACAGCGCCCCCTGTGTTTAACTCCCAAACTGCAACTGTCATTTTCACAATAAAGAATGCAACTTAAATGCATTTTTTGCTGTGAAAATGACAATGGTCCCAAAAATGTGTAAAAATTGTCCGATGTGTCCGCCATAATGTCGCAGTCACGAAAAAAATCGCTGATCGCCGCCATTAGTAGTAAAAAAAAAAAAAATAATAAAAATGCAATAAAACTATCCCCTATTTTGTAAACGCTATAAGTTTTGCGCAAACCAATCGATAAACGCTTATTGCGATTTTTTTTACTAAAAATAGGTTGAAGAATACGTATCGGCCTAAACTGAGGGAAAAAAATGTTTTTATATATGTTTTTGGGGGATATTTATTATAGCAAAAAGTAAAAAATATTGCAAATTGTCGCTCTATTTTTGTTTATAGCGCAAAAACTAAAAACCGCAGATGTGATCAAATACCACCAAAAGAAAGCGCTATTTGTGGGGAAAAAAAGGACGCCAATTTTGTTTGGGAGCCACGTCGCACGACCGCGCAATTGTCTGTTAAAGCGACGCAGTCCCGAACTGTAAAAACACCTTGGGTCTTTAGGCTGCATATTGGTCCGGGGCTTAAGTGGTTAAGCTGCAAGGGGAGGAAGAAGTCTGCGAAGGCCAATCTTGGGGCCGTTCTGAGCTTTCATTTCAGGAAGTCAAATGCCCTCTGTTGTACCCGTCCTCACTCAATCATCCAGTTTGTTGTGACATGCAAGGATGGGCTGTCTTTTTCTTTTTTTCTTTTTTCACTAGGATCACTTGTATGGGCTGATTCAGCCATGAAGTTTGTTGTTTCCCCCCCCCCCCCCTATATGAGAGGGTTACTCCTGCAAATTTGCAGGCTTATACACTGTTCTTTATAGAACTAACATTATCTGATATCACATATCATTATAATGCATCTTTAATTTCACTAATATATCTAATTAGCGTTCATAAAATTTTTAATTAAATTTTTGTGTATTTTCACGTTTGGAATAAATGATATCAATTACTTCATGTAATTGGGTGATGCACAGTATCTATTTAGGGACTCTGGTGTCACAACTACAACTATCCCCTAATAATGATTTAAACAAAAATAAAATTAAAATTAAATCCCCCCCCTTCCCCCCATCTGAGTGTCTTGCATAGAGAACCATTTGAGGAGTGAATAATTAACATTTTGGCGGTAATTCCTTTGGATTTCCACTAGATGTCGCTGTCCAATATCTGACGAATTTTCATTTTAGTTTAGTTTACATTCTCGATCGCAAAGGATATGTGTATTTTTGAATTAAATATATCCTTCCATATGGGTTTATTCCCTTTATATAGTTAAAGTTTTTTTAACCACTTAAGCCCCGGACCAATATGCTGCTAAATGCCCAAAGGCGTTTTTACAATTCGGCACTGCATCGCTTTAACAGACAATTGCGCGGTCGTGCGACGTGGCTCCAAAACAAAATTGACGTCCTTTTTTTCCCCACAAATAGAGCTTTCTTTTGGTGGTATTTGATCACCTCTGCGGTTTTTATTTTTTGCGCTATAAACAAAAATAGAGCGACAATTTGGAAAAAAATGCAATATTTTTTACTTTTTGCTGTAATAAATATCCCCCAAAAACATATATAAAAACATTTTTTTTCCTCAGTTTAGGCCGATACGTATTCTTCTACCTATTTTTGGTAAAAAAAATCGCAATAAGCGGTTATCGATTGGTTTGCGCAAAATTGATAGCGTTTATAAAATAGGGGATAGTTGTATTATTATTTTATTTTTTTACTACTAATGGCGGCGATCAGCGATTTTTTTCGTGACTGCGGCATTATGGCGGACACTTCGGACAATTTTGACACGTTTTTGGGACCATTGTCATTTTCACAGCAAAAAATGCATCTAAATTGCATTGTTTATTGTGAAAATGACAGTTGCAGTTTGGGAGTTAACCACAGGGGGCGCTGTAGTAGTTAGGGTTCACCTAGTGTGTGTTTACAACTGTAGGGGGGTGTGGCTGTAGGACTGACGTCATCGATCGAGTCTCCCTATAAAAGGGATCACTCGATCGATGCAGCCGCCACAGTGAAGCACGGGGAAGCCGTGTTTACATACGGCTCTCCCCGTTGTTCAGCTCCGGGGAGCGATCGCGAGGGGGCGGCTAGAAACGAATAGCCGCGCCCTCGTCCCGGATCGCTCCCCGCGGGAATCCGACCGCCGCATGTAGCGGGGTGGTCCCGATTGGACCCCCGACCCGCGGACAGGCAAGGACGTACATGTACGCCCATATGCTTGTACATGCCATTCTGTGGACGTACATATACATGCGGCGGTCGGGAAGTGGTTAAAGAAATAGAGCTAGAACTTCGAACCCCTGTAAACGTTTTTTTATTTTTGTTCCTGTTACATATTTTCTATCCTGCCGCATTAAAGTCCCAAGAGGAGAATAAATAGAATAGAACCGTTGTCAGCAGGACAGGAAGTGGAAAAATCTCTCTTATGCCGCGTATGGACGATCGGAAATTCCGACAACAAAACCGCGGATTTTTTTACAGAGGTTGTTGACTCAAACTTGTCTTGCCCCGCACTTACCCCATCTAGGAAGCAGGTGCGGCGAGCGGCAGCTTTCTTCCTTCCTCCTGCTGTGGATCACGGCAGCTTCCGCCATTCATCTCCCTCCTCCTAGGCGTCCAATAGGATCGCCTGTCCTTTCAGCCAATCGGGAAATGGGCATCAGACCTGCGCTTCCTGATAGGCGGAGAGGCGATTCAGTGTTAGAAAAGTAAATATTCATTTGCTTTTCTATAACACCTGGGTGGGCTCCGAGCGCAATGCTCTGCGCTACAAGCCCATCCTATTTTGAAGCCTATTAGAGCCTCTGGTTCTAATCAGGTGCTTCAAAAAAACACCTCCGCCACTGTAATTCATGTGCCCGGGTACCTGAAAGAGCTGGTCGAATGAATAGGGGGTGGCAGAGGCGATGGAAAGGGGAGGTGGCGCCCGTGTGCCCATAATGGGTTGGTTGTCCAATGTGCCCCTGTGCCTTTAAGAAGGACTGGGCTACCTCCAGGCCCACCTGCTCCTTATCTATCCATTAGAATGCATTTGCTCGCACTGTGGAGACCCTCATAAATTTAGAAGGGTTAGGACTGCCAGCGATACACAGGATGCGGTGAAGAGGCCTTGCAGTTTACGCATGCATTTGCAAATGTGTGCTAACTAAACCCCTGTTTTTATCACATACTGATGGACGGGTTCATTTGGTTGGTAAGCAGACTGGTTGGTGGAATGAGCTGGGAATTTTTCTCTGGTTTTGTCTTTTATGCGTTTGCCCTTCCATGTGCTCCATGCTGTGAAGGCCAGTTATAGGTGGGGGCAGGGGCCATCTCTTTGTTACTGGTGGTCGATGACGGTGCCTGGTGACGTGGCCCCCATCACCCAGTCTGCCTAGCAGACTGAAGCACAACTTCCGCCAGGAAAGGGCAGATCCAGCCACTTAGTGGGCAGATGGCATAGTCTCCAAGCTCAGTGATATAGAGCGGGCGTAGCTCCCTGCATACACACACTGCAAGGAGACTATCAATGGTGGCCAAGTGCCCACCCAAGGAAACCCCACTCACGCATAGTGTTGCTCACGAATATTCGTATTGCGAATATTCGGCTCGAATATGGCATATTCGAGTATTCGCGATATATTTCGAATTTCGCGGTGAATATTCGCTATTCCGAATATTCAAATTTTTTAAATTTTATTTTTAGAACAGATCACATCCTAGAGATCTCCATCGACGTCTAAAAGCATTGCTGGTATGATTAGAGACCTTGGGCCGAGTAGCTGAAGCGATCATTTTATCTTGGCGAAAAATCGCAATGCGATTATTCGGCAATCGGAATATCGCGCGATTATTTTCTCCGCCCTTCTTTTGCATCAGAGCCAATCAGAGTTCTCCTACAGCAGTTGTCGAAATTCCGCAATAAATATCGCATTCGCATTTTGCGAAATTTCGATAAAATATCACGAATATTCTGAGCCAGAGTGCTCCTACCGCAGTTGTCGAAATTCCGCAATAAATATCGCATTCGCATTTTGCGAAATTTCGATAAAATATCACGAATATTCTGAGCCAATCAGAGTGCTCCTACCGCAGTTGTCGAAATTCCGCAATAAATATCGCATTCGCATTTTGCGAAATTTCGATAAAATATCACGAATATTCTGAGCCAATCAGAGTGCTCCTACCGCAGTTGTCGAAATTCCGCAATAAATATCGCATTCGCATTTTGCGAAATTTCGATAAAATATCACGAATATTCTGAGCCAATCAGAGTGCTCCTACCGCAGTTGTCGAAATTCCGCAATAAATATCGCATTCGCATTTTGCGAAATTTCGATAAAATATCACGAATATTCTGAGCCAATCAGAGTGCTCCTACCGCAGTTGTCTAAATTTCGCTATTATTTTCGCATTCGCAATAGCGAAATTTCGCAAACATTTCATTTCGATAAAATATCACGAATATTCGAATTTAGCGAATATTTCTCGAATATTCGGCTATATATTTGTGATATATTGCGAAATCGAATATGGCGTATTCTGCTCAACACTACTCACGCAAGCCCACATGACCAGGGGACGAAACAAGACAGCTCCCTGATATAATGGGGAGGAGATATGGATGTACAGTATCTCACAGAAGTAAGTACACCCCTTTTTTGTAAATATTTTCTTGTACCTTTTCATGTGACAACACTGAAGAAATGACACTTTGCTACAATGTTGTGTAGTGAGTGTACAGCTTGTATAACAGTGTAAATTTGCTGTCCCTTAAAAATTACACAACACACAGCCATTAATGTCTAAACTGCTGGCAGCAAAAGTGAGCACACCCCTAGGTGAAAATATCCAAATTGGGCCCTATTAGCCATTTTCCCTCCCATGTGACTTGTTAGTGTTACAAGGTCTCAGGTGTGAATGGGGAACAGGTGTGTTAAATTTGGTGTTATCGCTCTCACTCTCTCATACTGGTCACTGGACGGACAACATGGCCCCTCATGGCAAAGAACTCTCTGAGGATCTGAAAAACAGAATTGTTGCTCTACATAAAGATGGCCAAGGCTATAAGAAGATTGCCAAGACCCTGAAACTGAGCTGCAGCACGGTGGCAAAGACCATCCAGCGGTATAACAGGACGGGTTCCCCTCCCCCGCCTCGCCATGGTCCACCAAAGAAGTTGAGGTCACGTGCTCAGTGTCATATCCAGAGGTTGTCTTTGGGAAAGAGACGTATGAGTGCTGCCAGCATTGCTACAGAGGTTGAAGGGGTGGGGGGTCAGCCTGTCAGTGCTCAGACCATACGCCGCACACTGCATCAAATTGGTCTGCATAGCTGTCATCCCAGAAGGAAGCCTCTTCTAAAGATGATGCACAAGAAAGTCTGCAAATAGTTTGCTGAAGACAAGCAGACTAAGGACATGGATTACTGGAACCATGTCCTGTGGTCTGATCAGACCGAGATAAAGGTATTTGGTGTCAGATGGTGTCAGGCGTGTGTGGCGGCAACCAGGTGAGGAGGACAAAGAAAAGTGTGTCTTGTCTACAGTCAGGCATGGTGGGGGGAGTGTCATGGTCTGGGGCTGCATGAGTGCTGCCGGCACTGGGGAGCTACAGATCATTGAGGGGACCATGAATGCCGACATGTACTGTGACATACTGAAGCAGAGCATGATCCCCTCCCTTCAGAGACTGGGCCGCAGGGCAGTATTCCAACATGATAATGACCCCAAACACCTCCAAGACCACCACTGCCTTGCTAAAGAAGCTGAGGGTAAAGGTGATGGACTGGCCAAGCATGTCTCTAGACCTAAACCCTTTTGATCATCTGTGGGGGATCCTCAAACGGAAGGTGGAGGAGCACAAGGTCTCCAACACCCACCAGCTCTGTGATTGCATTCCAGGCCGCCCTGACTTATGGCCGGCAGCCGCTGCCCACTACCATTTTCTTTTTTATTCTGGTCATTGATGGGCACTGGAGTTGACTGCATTAGTAAGGCTGCATTGAAAAAACAGATGGGCCATGGATGGTGACCTGATTCGGCGGTTCAATGGGCCAATTGACTGAACCTGTCCCCCAGGCCTAAGGCTGCCAGCCCTCCCCTGGGTCTCCAAGACTCTGCAAGTCTCCTCTGGAACATATAGTATATCCTCTAGGACAGGGGTTTAGCAACCTGGGGCCCTCCAGCTGTTGCAGAACTACAAGTCCCATCATTCCTCTGGGAGTAATTGTAACTGCCAGCCTTGCAATGCCTCATGGGAAATGTAGTTCCACAACAGCTGGAGGGCTACTGGTTGCCTACCCCTGCTCTAGGATATACAGTACATTAAAGCGGAGTTCCACCCAACTTAACAAGATGGTCCTAAACTAAAGACCACCCCTCTACCCCTTGTTTATATATATATATATATATATATATATATATATATATATATATATAATATAATTTCCCACCATTTAAAGCGGGGGTTCACCCTTAGAGAACACTATTTCCCCCTAGATTCCTGCTCGTTTTGTCTAGGGGAATCGGCTAGTTGTGTTAAAATATGATCCGTACTTACCGTTTACGAGATGCATTTTCTCCGCCGCTTCCGGGTATGGGCTGCGGGACTGGGCGTTCCTATTTTGATTGACAGTCTTCCGAGAGGCTTCCGACGGTCGCATCCATCGCGTCACGATTTTCCGAAAGAAGCCGAACGTCGGTGCGCAGGCGCAGTATAGAGCCGCACCGACGTTCGGCTTCTTTCGGCTACTAGTGACGCGATGGATGCGACCGTCGGAAGCCTCTCGGAAGACTGTCAATCAAGAAGGAACGCCCGCTCCCGAAGACCCATACCCGGAAGCGACGGAGAAGATGCATCTCGAAAACGGTAAGTACTGCACATATTTTAAAACAACTAGCCGATTCCCCTAGACAAAACGAGCAGGAATCTAAGGGGAGAAAAAAAAAATTTAACAAATGGGTGAACTTCCGCTTTAACAAGGACAAAGTGTACTTTCGTCCTAGCCGAAGTACATAACTTCCCTTTCCTGCAGCAAGCCCTCCTCCTCCTCCCCCGCTGCCTTATGGGACCTGTGTGTGTCCCAGAAGACGAGGCGGCCATTCAGAAAGCGCCACGCAACTCATGCACGCGCTGTAGGAAACCGGCTGTGAAGCCTGAAGGCTCCACTGCCGGTTTTCCTTAGTTGTATTGGCGGCGTCTGCACCCAAGCTGGTGGACGAATCGGCCTCGGGGCTGCCGACATTGTGGACTCCCTGGACAGGTAAGTGTATTTATTAAAAGTCAGCAGCCACAGTGCTTGTAGCTGCTGGCTTTTAATAAAAAAAATTTTTTTTGCGGCTGGAACTCCACTTTAATATTTTTTTTTATAAATGTCTGTTATGTTTTTATATTTAACCACTTGCCGCCCGCCAATGACAAATTGACGTCGGCAAAGTGGTTGTAGAATCCTGACTGGACGTCATATGACGTCCTCAGGATTCTGAGCCGCTGGCTATGGGAAAAAAAAAGATGCCAATCAGTGCCCACAAATGGGCACCGACTGGCAAGTAAATCAGTGCCGCCCCACAGTGTCCATCAGTGCTGCCCCACAGTGTCCATCAGTGCCACCCCACAATGTCCATCAGTGCCACCCCACAGTGCCCATCTGTGCCACCCATAAGTGCCGCCCCAGAGGTGATCAAATACCACCAAAAGAAAGCTCTATTTGTGGGGAAAAAAGGACGCCAATTTTGTTTGGGTACAGTGTAGCATGACCGCGCAATTGCCATTCAAAGTGCGACAGTGCTGAAAGCTGAAAATTGGCTTGGGCGGGAAGGTGCGTGAGTGCCTGGTATGGAAGTGGTTAATTTTCTTTCTTTTTTTTAGGTGATTAACAGCAAATATGGCATATAGCGCTTTCTATGGATATTCAGACAAAGGAAACCTGTGCGCTTAATGTTGGTTTTCTGTATTAAAATGACTTTGCTTTCACGTTACTGTTGAATTTTTATTAAACTTTTTTGTGTAATGTTAATCAAGTCTAGTAATGTAGTAATATGTTAATGTAATGTAGTAATATAGTGTATTAATGTAATGTAGTAATATGTTAATGTAGTGTATTAATGCAGGGCTCGACAAACCCCAGGTGTTAGGTCGCATTGGCGACTAGAATTAGCGGCCTGGTACCTGGGCTCCACTGCGGCAGGTGTCTTGTCCCCATGCGGCCCCCTGCCCGCGGGTGCGCGGATTAAGATGCCGTGCCAGCCGGTAATTGAGGCCACGGCTTTGCGGCCGGCAGGAGTGGGATACTTCCATAGGGAAACTGGCGCCCTCTTGTGGTGGTCAAGCAGTCACTGATGAAGCTTCCCCCTGCCTGTTCTCACTGCCCGCCCATCTCCTTCCCAAGAGGAGAAGGTTGAAGGTGTTGTGGGCTTGATCTGGTGCCCTGTCCTTAAAGTGATTGTAAACTCTGTTACGCCCCTTTTAGACCCCTTTCACACTGGTGGCGTTTTTCAGGTGCTTTACCGCTAAAAATAGCGCCTGAAAAATGCCTCATCTGCAGTCCCTGTGTGAAAACCCGAGTGCTTTCACATTGGGGCGCTGTGCTGGCAGGACATTAGAAAAAGTCCTGCAAGCAACTTCTTTGGGGCGCTTTAGGAGTGGTGTATACACCGCACCCAATGTTATTACAAGCAGTGGGAGGGGATGTCCCCCCCCCCTCCAGCCACCTTCTGCCACTCACCCGGGCTCTCCCGTCCCACAGGGAGACCCGAGCGACAAGCTGGCACGTCCGCCGGCTGGCCGGAAACCCAAACAAAGCCGGAATTGGCTTTGATTGGGTCTCGGATGTAGTAACCCGGAAGTGACGTCACCTCCAGTTTACTCGGGAGCCAACGGCGACAGTTTTAAAAAAAAATCGATATAATTAAAAAATGCCGATCTTGGCATTTTGAATACTTTCATATGCAGGGGAGGGGTTTGGGGTCTTATAGATCCCTCCATAAAGAGGACCTGTCACTGTCTATTACTGTCACCAGGGATGTTTCCTCGTGACAGCAATAAATGTGATAAAAAAAAAATTAAAGGGACATTTAAAAAAACATTAAATAAGATAAACAAATATTTTTTTTAAAGCACCCCAAGCCCTGCGTGCCAAAGCGAACGCACACAGAAGTTGCGCCCACGAATGTAAACCGCATTCAAACCACACATGTGAGTTATCATTAGAGCGAGAGCAATAATTCTAGCACTAGACCTTCTCTGTAACTATAAACAGGTAACCAATCAAAACTTTTAAAGCGTCACCTATGGAGATATTTAAGTACCGTAGTTTGTCGCCATTGCACAAGTGTGCGCAATTTGAAAGCGTGACATGTTAGGTATCTATTTACTCGGCGTAACATCATCTTTCACATTATAGAAAAAAATTGGGCTAACTTTACTGGTTTTTTGTTTTTTTTTTCAATTCATTGAAGTGTAATTTTTCCAAAAAATGAAAGACCCCTGTGCAAATACTGTATGACAAAAAAAATATATATATATATATATATATATATATATATATATATATATATATATAGGGGCAGATCCTCGTACAGCGGCGCATAGCGTATCTAAGATACACTACGCCGCCGTAAATTTTTATTTTTTTTCTGAATCCACAAAGAATTTGCGCCGTAAGTTACGGCGGCGTAGTTTATCTTTGGCGCCGTAAGGGCACGGAATTCAAATGGATGTAATGGGGGCGTGTTTTATGTAAATACGTTGTGACCCGACGTAAACAACGTTTTTTTTTAACTGCGCATGCGCCGTCCGTGGGGGTATCCCAGTGCGCATGCTCGAAATTAACCCGGAACAAGCCAATGCTTCCGACGGTGACGTCATTCTACGCAAATCCCTATTCGCGAACGCCTTACGCAAACGGCATAAAAATTTCAAAATTCTACGCGGGAACGACGGCCATACTTAACATTGAGTACGCCTCATAACAGCAGCTTTAACTATACGCCGGAAAAAGCCGAACGCAAACGACGTAAAAAAATGCGCCGGCCGAACCTACGTTCGTGGATCGCCGTAACTAGCTAATTTGCATACTCGATGCGGAATTTGACGGAAACGGCACCTTGCGGCCGCCGAAAAATTGCAGCTTAGATCCGACGACGGCGGATCTAGCCGAGATGCCGTCGTATCTTGTTTTGTGGATACAAAACAAAGATACGACGCGCAAAATTTGAAATTACGCGGCATATCAAGAGATATGCCGGCGTAATACCTTTGTGGATCTGCCCCATAATGTGTAGGGAGTTCTAAGTAATTTTCTAGCTAAAAATACAGATTAAGCCCTGGTTCACACTGGGTACGATTTGGAACGATTTGAGATGCGATTTGACATGTCAAATCGCATCTCAAATCGGCGGCAATTGTCGGCAATGGCACTGTCCTAATCAGTGCGACCCCGCATCTGCGATTTCAAAAAGTAGTTCCTGTACTACTTTTTGCGATTTCAGGCCGCGATTTACATTAAATTGCGGCCGAAATCGCGGCAAAATCGCGGCAAAATCGCGGCCGCGAAATCGCGGTAAAATCGCGCATTTTACCGCGATTTTGAATTCGCAGCAGTGTGAACCTAGGCTTTAACTTGTAAGCAACAAATGTCAGAAAAAAGGCCTGGTCTTCAAGTGGTCCAATACCCCCGCCCTACAGAAGCATGGCCCTTTTTATCTCCCCGACCATCACCTCCTGATCTTCACACCCATCAATTATCACAGAGAATCAAACATCACATTACAAAAAATCTCTTCTGAATTATTTATTAATAAATGTATACAGATAGATGGACCGTCACCGAGATTTACTGCCATATTCTTTATATGATATGGGATGTATAATACACTATAAAGAGAAGAAATATAAAAAGCTTCTAAAATCAAAATAAATCAGATAATAACCCATCACCATGGCTCCTGTAAGGTGTCATTTTTATCCTCATCAGATATTTTTCCTGCTTCTTCTTACTGACAGTTGGTACATTTCCTGACATGTGGAAGCTCCTCCCTGCACACACACCTATCAGCTAGACATGTGCACTGCCGAAAAATGTGTTGGTTTTCGTATCAAATGTTTTTCGGGTCATTCATTATGATCAAAATTCGTAAATTCAGAAATTCAAAAATCCGGAAATTCGAACATTTGGAAATTCATAAATTCGAAAACTCAGAAATGAAAAAATACGATAATAAGAGAGAAAATACGAAAATTCGAAAGAACGAAAATTCTAAATAATAACTAAATAACTAACTAACTATTCAATTATAGGTATTGGAATTTCCTTTCAAATTTAACTGTTATGCCGCGTACACACGATCGGTCTGATGGATCGTTTTCATCAGAAGAACCGATCGTGTGTGGGCCCCATCAGTTTTTTTCCCATCGGTGAAAAAACGTATAACCTGTTTTTAAAATTATCCGATGGTTAAAAAACCGACAGAAAAAAACGATCGTCTGTGGGGAAATCCATCGGTTAAAAATCAACGCATGCTCAGAATCAAGTCGACGCATGCTCGGAAGCATTGAACTTCATTTTTCTCGGCACGTCGTTGTGTTTTACGTCACCGCGCTCTGACCCGATCGTTTTTTTAACTGATGGTGTGTAGGCAAGACTGATGAAAGTCGGCTTCATCGGATATCTGATGAAAATATCCATCAGACCGTTTTCATCGGATGAACCGATCGTGTGTACAGGGCGTTAGTCAACGTAACGAATACGAATTCATCCGAAGTTATGAATTATCCGAAATAACGAATGCCGCATCTAAACAGATGGAACGGAATGAATTAATATTAATAAGATAGTTTTTCTTATTGTTATTGCTATTTTTTTTTATTAATTTGTTACGTTCCATTCGTTTTAGATGCGGCATTCGTTATTTCCGATAATTTGTAACTTCATATAAATTCTAACTTCGGATAAATTTGTATTCGTTACGTTCACTATCAGCCTAATTTGAAAGGAAATTCCAATACCTATAATTTATTCTAGGTAATAGTTAAGTTATTATTAGTTAGTTATTTTTTCAGATTTTAAAATTTTTGTTCTTATTTTTCTTTTCTTTTTTATATTTTTCATATTTTCGTTCTTTTGAATTTTTCCAGATTTTTGAATTTCCAAAATTTCGGGATTTTCGTATTTAGAATTTACGAATATTCAGAAAAATTTGTCAAACAGACTTTTAGCATCGCTTTACTGTCGTTTTAGCGGCGCTTTCCAGGCGCCAGCGGGGAGCTTTTAACCCCTGCTAGAGTTAAAAGCGCCGTTACCGATGCACTTTGCAGCGCATCTTTGCAATTGTCAGGGGCGCTTTATGAGCGATGTATACACCCCTCCTACAGCGCCTCCAAGATGCTGCTTGCAGGACTTTTTTTAATATTCCGCAAGCGGATCGCTCCAGTGTGAAAGCACTCGGGCTTTCACATTGGAGTGAAAGGAGAAGCGCTTTACAGGCGTTATTTTTAGCGCTATAGCGCCTGTGAAGTGCCTCAGTGTGAAAGTGGCCTTACAGAACCGGTATAAAAGTATACAAGAAATATGACAGAGCTAAAACAATCCATAACACACATCATCGGGAAGTGTGGTCAGTGGTCGTTACATTTGTATCTGCTGGTGGTCAGCGCCCCATGGGGAGGACACACTCCTTTCACATTGTCTCATATGCTGAGATCAATACCAGGAGTGCCTCTGTTCACCTGTGAACTACAGAACAACTCCCCCATGTTTTAGGACATGAAGGCGTTAAGTAATCCTAAGACTTCCTAGAGTGACAACATTTCATCTCTATAGATACAGTGGAGAGAGTGAGAGTTGTCACCGTAGGACAGGGAGTGTGTTCCTGGCAGGATTACCAGGTGAAA